>NW_027267619.1:0-30685 GCF_963676685.1 Mytilus edulis | reverse complement strand
AATCTAAACATTATTATGCAAAGACTGCAAATTGATCAGATCTTTTGACTCGGTGTGAACAGTTCCAAATAAGACAGTGGTCGCTGAAAACCCCACAGTTTAAACAGTTTAGTAAAAACACTAAGAATGGTGTATATCATTAAAAGAGCCTGAGTGCACACACTGAAATGTCTCGGTTGGGTCAAAGTCAGATGATCAATGCCAGACAGACATGTACACCTTACAACCAGTCTATGCATTAAAAATAGTTGACATATTACTTGCAGTATCTAAGAAACAAATTTGACCATGAAAACTTAACATTGACCAATGAACCATGAAAATGAGTTCAAGGTCAGATGATACATACCAGACAGACATATAAATCTCACAATTCTTCCATACAACAAATACAGTTGACCTATTGCTTATAGTTTAAGAAAAGCAGACCAAAAACTTAACACTGAGCAATGAATCGTGAGAATGAGGTCAAGGTCAAACACAACCTGTGAGACGGACCTGTACATCATAAAATGTTTGCATACACCAAATACAGTTGACCTATTGCATATAGTATTAGAAAAAAAGACCAAATCACAAAAATTTAACTTTGACCACTATAACATGAAAATGAGGTCAAGGTCAGATGAAATCTGCCAGTTAGACATATACGCCTTAGTACTCTACCATACACCAAATATAGAAGACCTTTTGCTAACAGTATCTGATATATGGACTTGACAATGAAAACTTAACCTTGTTCACTGATCCATAAAATGAGGTCGAGGTCAAATGAAAACTGTCTGATGGACATGAGGACCTTGCAAGATAACCACATACTAAATATCTTTAACTCATAATACAAATGAAATTAACATTTTATAAAATCTTAAATTTTTTCGAATAGTCATACGACAGACGGGAACTTCATATTGTTTGGCATCTATTGCAAAGTATGAAGCATCAAGGTCTTCCACCTCCTAAAGTAATAAAGCTTTCAAAAAGTTAATTAACGCGATGCCGCCGCCGGATCACTATCCGTAAACAAATGTCGCAGACTCGACAAAAAAGAAGTCGGTGCCTTTGGTTCGAAAACATATGTTACTCAAAGTACAAGACGTTTGACTGAAATTATGGTGATGGACGTGGAACTCTTCAATTACGAGTAAAGGAACGGGATCCATGTGGTATGCTTGCCAATGAGACAACTATCCACAAGAGTTCACTTGAACAGAACATAATAGTTGTCTCTCTGCCGCAACTTGGAAAATGAACAAAATTAGATTTTGAGACTTTTCGGACATTATATAATAAAATCAGAATTTTTCATGTATTTGCAATATTTCTTAAAAAATTTGTTAATTATCATTGTAGAAGATTCAATTTGTTTTCAACGGGGATTATTATATTATATGTGATAATTTTCAATTAGCGATTCGATAAATACGTCTGTTGATTTTAATTTTCTGTCTACTTTGTGTACCCGTTAATTGCAATTGTCACTCATTTATACGTATATTTATAAATGAATGATCTTTATAAAACCAAAAACATAGTTACAAAGACGATAATATTGTTGCACTCTATCTATTATCGCTTTTACATGACCGTCCGTGCAAAACCCTAATGGGTAGTCAAGGTCGTTAAAAAACCAGCTCGTCAATCGTTTTTGCAACTAAGATATCATAAAATGATTATTCAGGGAAGGAGCCAGTTGACAATTGTGGTCAAGTTGAGATATTCGTAGATCGTGCCTAGCAACTTTGATATTTACAATGTTTCTCTTTCTATTATGGTTTCTTCCAAAAACAAATGCATACAATTGATAGAAAAAATCAAGGGCAATAACTTCTAAAGGGTTCAGTTTACGACTTTGGTCATATTAGCTTATTTGTTGATAATATTTTGCTGAATTATTTTGTTTTACAGTTCCTCTATTTATCTATTATCAGTTTAGCAACAAAATAGTGGACTGTCCCTCCGGAATCTAGAGCTTTTGTCCCTCTTTTATCGGAAAATGATCATTCATGGGCGATACCTCACACAAGGAGTCAAGTTGGCGTAATTGTAGATATTGTGCTTAGAATATTTGGTATTAACATTTTGTCTCTTAAATGGTTTCTGTTAAGCCCCAGTCCCACTAGACCACGATCGCAACACGCTCACCGCGATCCAAATTAAATTCAGATCGTGGTGAGGTCGCGGTATGAGCGACATGAAAATGTAAATTTTCGTTGCTTTCACGATGCTACTACGTCCTCATTACGCTTCTACAACGATCCCGCTACGATTATAACACGTTCTCGCTTATTCTGCGACCTTACTACGCTTCTCAAGATCTTTCTATGCTCATCACGTTCTCACTTCAACCATACCACGAGTTATCCGATTGCAACACGATCTTGCCACGCTTCTACTGCGATTATAGCACGTGCTAAACACGATAACACTACGTTCAAACCGCGATCTTACTACGCTCTCAGCAATAACGTCAACATCGTGTTCCATATCAATACAGTATCATTCCTTCAGTTTTATTTCTGATTGATACGTAGATTTCTCGAAAAAAATACAGTCATGCCACCAAAATCTACTAGAACACGTGGGCGTGGTGTTAGGGTTGATGTATAGGCAAATGGAGCTCTGATAGTAACGAATCTTGATCAAGTAGAGATGTCGGACTGACCAATCCGACCTAAATTACAACCTATTGCTGGTCCGTAAAGCTGAAATGACGATATTTTAGTGAACGATAGCAGATATGAAACAGATGTGTCAATAGATATAGGAAGATGTGGTATGAGTGCCAATGAGACAACTCTCAATCCAAGTAACAATTTTTGAAAGTAACAATTATAGGCCAAGATATGGCCTTCAACACGGAGCCTTGGCTTACACCGAACAGCAAGATATAAAAGGCCCCCAAAATTACTAGTGTAAAACCATTCAAACGGGAAAACCAACGGTCTAATCTATATGAAAACAAGAAGCATGGTTGAGCCGTTAGAGAAAATGGACAAGAAGTCCCAGTTACATACAGACAAACAAAACCTTGAGAGAATTAATATATTTTATGGGAAAATGACAATCAGAATAATGGTCGTAGTATGAACGTAGTCAGGTCGTAAGAAAAGCGTGATGAGGACGGCAAGGGCGTGCTAGAATCATACAGCGTGGTATAGTCGTAGTGGAAGCGTAGTTTGGTCGCGGTGAAAACGTGATGGTCGTAGTGAGGTCGTAATAACGTCGCAATGAGATCGTAGCGCAGTTTCTCCGAATAGAATCACGCTTTCGCTACACTCTCAGTACGATCTTAGTGCGCTCTCACTACGCTTCTACTACGACCTGATTTCGCCACGACCGCACCACGATTGTTTTGAACATGTTCAAAGTTGGCCACGCTCATCACGATCTTGAAGACCTCACCACGACCGTGATACGACCTTACTGCGATCTACACGATCGTACTACGATCATTAAAATTTGGATTTTTTTCACAGATCGTAGTGCGATCGTGGCCTAGTGGGACTGGGGTATTAAAAAATGCATCAAATCGATAAAAACGTTTCAATTAGTAATAACTTATTTAAGTGGTCAATATATATATATGACACTTCGACACGTTGACCTATTCTGAAGAACATGTTTAACTATTCAGTTTCTCTATCTAAGGTCAACAACTCCTTGTAGGCTTTTATTAATGAATTCGGCCGTGTTCGTGAATTTAATTTTCTTGCCGGATTAATTTTGTTTGCACAATTTCTTTCTGTAAATTTTCTGCAAAAAAATGTTAAAATTCGTCTTTTAAGGGCAATAACATTAAATCATGTAAGGGGTCATTGACAATTTCGTTCATGTGGACGGACTTATTTGTTGATTACATTTTGCTGAACATTTTTACTATATTTGAAGATTTCAAAAAAGGGTAAATACATCAACAACTCTAACAAATGATCAATTGATGATGTATAGATCTTATTGTTCTGGTCAGTTTTACATGTTAACATGTGTCTCTATCTTTTACAGTTTTCAATATGATAACCAAAAACTACGTTTTCTAAAAAAAAGACATTTCAGGGGCAATAACTCCAAAATTAATTCTTTGAAGATTAAATAGGATAAGCATTGACCTTCCGATTAGTTTTTACTCAAGTCAGATTTGCTCTGATCAGAATGTTGATGTTTTGAGATATGTACATAAATTACTATGAAATTGTCTTTATCTTGACATTGCAGGGGCAATAACTCCAAAATATGTTGTTCAATTTATCTGAAAATTCCAAAGGAGATCTATAGCTCTGTCATTTCATATAAATCTTAAATAAAACATTTATTAATTTTTGAAAATAGAAATAAAAGGTTATTCAGAGTTTATATCTGAAAGTAAAACTCTTAAAACAAAACTAACATAAATTGTGCCAACCGCGTACGAGACCCTCATGGGAAGTTAATGCATGTCGTCAAACGCCTCCGTAGTAGCAAGGATTTGTATAGTTTACTATAGTTTACGATACAAATCCTTGGTAGTAGTAATAAGGAGACGTTAATAAATTGCCTCGTGAGATTTTAAAAAGCAGTTAATCAATTATAATACGTCATAAAGCTGATATATGCATCTGAAGATGAAGATTTCAACGTTGATTGCTCGTAAAATATTTATCAAATTTCAATCATACGTGTATGTCAAATGATATAAGTATTAAAATTGTGAAATGTCAATCTATTTTATATAATATTAGCAATTTTCTTTAAGATAGTTATCAATTATATACTTTTAACGAGGTCAATACGTTATAATATGGACCTGTTTAGAATATATTGACCGAAGATGAACAGGTCCATATTTAAAGTATAAAATGGATGGAAGCGCTTAATTTATATATTCCCGTAAATATTGTAATTTTGAAAAAGAGATAATGACTCGATGCTTCTTTTATGCCCATCCTAGTGGCCTTTTGTTTTTCGGTCTGTGCGTCCGTTCGTTTGTCCACGCATCCATTCGTTCGTTCATTCGTTCGTTCGTCCGTTCATCCGTTTGTGTTCGTTCGTTCGGTTGTTCGGTCGTACGTTCGTCTGTCTGTCCCGATTCAGGTGAAAGTTTTGGTTATAGTTTGTGTCAAGGTAGACTTAATGAGGTTGAAGTCCAGTCAACATGGTCAACTTGAAACATAGTACACGTGCTCCCTATGATATGATCTTTCTAATTTTTAATGCCAAATTAGTGTTTTACTCTAATTTTACGGTCCCCTAAACATAGAAAATGATAGTGTGCTATGGACACATTCTTGTTAGGAAATGATATTGACTCGATGATAATCTTTTAAGTAACATGTAGTCGACGCCATCATTTTAATGGTTTTACACTAGTAATTTTTTAGGGCCCTTTATAGCTTGCTGTTTGGTGTGAGCCAATGCTTCGGGTTGCACGAAGACCGTACTTTGACCTATAATGGTTTACTTTTATAAATTGTGACTTGGATGGAGAGTTGTCTCATTGTCTCGCATATCACATATTTTTCCATTCACGATAATCAAATGAAATATGAGAAAGATCGGCCTTCAAGTGACATGAAGAGACATTTTTTTATGTTCAGTAGTTGTCGTTTGTTGATGTGGTTCATAAGTGTTTCTTGTTTGCCCGTTATAGCTTGCTGTTCGGTGTGAGCCAACTTGAAGGCTCCTTGTTAAAGACCGTACTTTGAGCTATAATATAATTAACAATGGAAATGGGGAATGTGTCAAAGAGACAGCAACCCGACCATAGGGCAGACAACAGCCGAAGGCCACCAATGGGTCTTCAACTCCCGCACCCGGAGGAGTCCTTCAGCTGGCCCCTAAACAAATATGTTACTATTCCAGTGATAATGGACGTCATATTAAACTCCGAATTATACACAAGAAACTAAACTAAAAATAATACAAGACTAACAAAGGTCAGAGCAGAGGCTCCTGACTTAGGACAGGCGCAAAAATGCGGCGAGGGTTAACATGTTTTTGAGATCTCAACCCTCCCACTATACCTCTAGCAAATGTAGAAAAAACAAACGCACAAAAATACGCATAGTAAAACTCAGTTTAAGAAAATTCCGAGTCCGATGTCAGAATAGGTAACAAAAGAAACTAAACAAAATGACAATAATACATAAATTAACAAAGGACTACAAGCAGTTACTGACATGCCAGCTCCACACCTCAATTAAACTGATTGAAAGATTATGTCTTCATCTTATGAATATCAAGCACAATCCCTCCCGTTAGGTGTTTAGAATTATACCATCATAAAATATACAAGCTTCTCGTTAATAATATAGATATCAAGATCGAGGAAAGGGCGGCGGTCATTGTTAGTATAAGCTTTATTTAAAGTTAGTTCAACAGGGTAAATGTCTTTAGTATACATACTCAATGGTGTTAAACTGATACCGTAACTGGAATTACGACGATCCCAATATGGCGACGGCAGAAATAGGTAAAATCTTTTCGGTCATTTTTCTCAAACGTAGCATGTTTTTGTCAATAAATAGTCACCTGCAAGGTTTTTCTATACCATTGCATCATATTTGAATCGTAACGATGCTCTGTAATTGTCTAAGCGCATCGAAAATTGCCGTTGAAAAATTCGGGATGATAATCGTAACTCTATGGTATTTTTCTTGTTTGATAATCGTAATTTCTTTATCGGATAATAGTAACTGAAAAATAACAAATGTGTCTTCTAGCATATCGATGGTATTTTGTGTGTAAAAACGTAAATGTCGAGTTAAACAATGACATTAACGCAAAATAAAAATAAATGATTCAGAAGCAACTTACAACCTACTTTGTAAAGGATCACTCTGATTCAAACAAAAAGTTCTCTGAAACTGACATTATCAAGATGCTTGATTTATTGATTGACAACATAGTTGTTACGTTCGGAGGACGTGTTTTTCAACAGACTATCAGCATTCCAATGGGAACGAATTGTGCCCCTCTTCTTGCCGACTTGTTTCTTTATTATTATGAGGCTGACTTCATACAGGAACTTCTTATGAAGAAAGATAAGAAGTTAGCAATATCCTTTAACTCTACTTTCCGCTATATAGATGATGTTCTTTCACTAAATAATTCAAAATTTGGTGACTATGTCGAACGCATCTATCCCATTGAACTAGAGATAAAGGATACAACAGATACAGTTAAGTCGGCCTCATATCTTGACTTACATCTAGAAATTGACAATGAGGGTCGATTGAAAACAAAACTTTACGACAAAAGAGATGATTTCAGCTTTTCAATTGTGAACTTTCCATTTCTAAGTAGCAACATTCCGGCAGCACCTGCATACGGTGTATATATCTCCGAATTGATACGATATTCCCGTGCTTGCATTTCCTATCATGATTTTCTTGATAGAGGGTTGTTGCTTACAAGGAAGCTATTAAATCAAGAGTTCCAAATGGTGAAGTTGCAATCATCTCTTCGTAAATTTTACGGACGCCATCACGAGTTGGTTGACCGTTATGGAATAACCGTTTCACAAATGATATCGGATATGTCCCTTACGTCGAAACTACAATCCCATTCCCTTTCATAAATGTGACCTACCGAATTAGGTTATTTACCGGATTTTTTATCTCATAAGCAACACGACGGGTGCTACATGTGGAGCAGGATCTGCTTACCCTTCCGGAGCACCTGAGATCACCCCTAGTTTTTGGTGGGGTTCGTGTTGTTTATTCTTTAGTTTCTATGTTGTGTCATGTCTACTATTGTTTGTCTGTTTGTCCTTTTAATTTTTAGCCATGGCGTTGTCAGTTTATTTTCGATTTATGAGTTTGACTGTCTCTCTGGTATCTTTCGTCCCTCTTGTACAGGTTAATATCTAAGACAAATTTTACTTATATATATCTCGATTTATGACTGACAACAATATGCATAACCTTTATATATATTATACATGTACTTAAAATGAAGCAGCTGTCGAGTCAGTTATTGTGGTAAGTAGATATTTTAATTTCTTTCAAAGTTTCAATGTTGTGTGCGCGTTTAAGTTTTTTGGGGAGAAATAAAGGGGGGTATAAGCAGTATCCCATATCCCAAAAGTGCAATCCTTTCAATTCAATGCTCCAAATAGAAGTTCCATTAATAACTCTATAACTGCATTATCGGATTTAACAGTTGATACTTTTATCGGTGTGTATGTGTGTTCATATTGGCTTTTTCTGTATATTTCAATAAAAATGCATATAGTTTAATTTTGGGATGAAATGTATATCCCGGTTGAAATAGACGTTTATATTTTTTTCCAGTGGATTCACTTTTTTTTCTGTTTTACACTGATATAAATATATAATTTTAAAAATTAAATTCAAATGTTTTGCTATTGATTAAATAACTATGTATTTTAGGACGTTTCTTTAAACAGTGCTGATGGTAAAGGATCTAGAATAGTTACCAGTATTGTTACTATTAATTATTGTTACTATTGTTATATTGTAACTTTTGTTTATTGTTACTTTTGTTTATTGTTACTTTTGTTCATTGTTACTATTGTTTATTGTTATTTTTGTTTATTGCTACTATTGTTTATTATTACTTTCGTTTATTATTACTTTTGTTTATTAATACTTTTGTTTATTGTTACTTGTGTTTATGGTTTTTATTAGCCTCACCGTAATGACGCGTATAGTCTTACGAAGCATTTGACGGACTGAAAAAAAAATACAAATATATCTTATATATATATATATATATGTGTATTGATAAATTACCTCAGAAAGCATAACATGTTGATCATCACAGTCGGAACTAGTTTAATTGCAAAGCTTTTTATAGATTATAAAACAAAAATTTTGTGCTTCAGAAAAATGCATGACAATAATTAAGTAAGGCTTATTTTTGTTTCCATTTATTAGAAAAGTACTAAGTATATGGTTATTTCAAGTACAAACATGTTCCTTGTTTAATACCTTCAATATTTTTTCTCTACCATCACTTCCATGCATATGTATGCAGCATAATTTTCATATACCAAGTATTTATGATTTTTTTATTAGTTTGTTTCTGATATGGCGGAATACATGTATGCGCTATTATTTCTTAACGTTGCAGTCATTCTTTGAATAAATATATCGTGTAAGAAAATTGAAGGCCACATCAATTTGATTTCTTGATTTTCGGACTTTTGGCCAAACTGTTAAAGAACACAAATCTATGTTTGCCAAATAACTCCATGCTAAAATGTGCACATTTCTTGAAGCTTATTCCCCCTTCCAATTTTAATATGATATACTAGTATGTAGCTGTTTTCCTGTAAGAATCAGTTATGCTACCTTTAGCTGTCCAATATTTTTAAGAAATAGGACGGCTATTCTTAAACATATTGGACAGTTAGAGGTAACATAATGGTTTCTTATAGGTAAATGATAGTCCAATCACTGAAATAAAGAACGAGTAAAACAATAGAATGACGTCACAACAATGTTTTAATCGCGGAGCGACATCTGTTGACAGCTTTTCCTGAAATTATCTCTACTTAATTCTCTTGTCGCATATCCGGCGTTTTAACGGAAACATCAGATAATTGCGTTCCGGCTGTAAGGTATTATACTTAAAAGGCGATGAAATTATTTTCAACTAGCGTGATGTAGATGTAATTATAGCTAAAGAAGGTTAGTAAGCTTGGTTTGTTCTATATGTTGCTGGCGAAGAGATACTATTTATATGTTTTCTTCTATTATGTAGCTTTTGTAAAATCAACTGTGCAAAGAGGTACATAGTCTTGCATTTTTATAACGTTGATTTGTAATAACCAGAATGAATTCTTCTTGTATACTTAACTTCGTGATAGAATTTGGCAGACAGTGTCGAAATACTAGTTAGCTATATAAGTTATGTTTGATAAACAGTGAACATACTTTGTTAAATGAAGATGAGTCATTTTAATTTATTTTAAAAGTTTTAATGGAATTTCCATTTTATCATTGACCTTGTATATTTGTTAGAATGTTCATCAACTAACTGGTCAATTATAACGAGACTTAAAAATTTTGTTCGGCAGTATTTTAAGATAAAACAAGGCAAGCTGGCTGTGAATCATTTTTGCAAAATAAGATGCTAAATTCTCAACCTAGACCATCAAACCTATGATACATCTTACGAGCCAAGAGCAAGAACAATTTTCTCTTTGATGAAGCAAACATGTCTTTAATATGTTATATTCTTAGTGAAATGACGAAAAGTACATTGATGTAAAGGTTTTAAAGTTTAGAACCATATTACATCGTTTGATACAAAAGGTTTCGAATAATCATCTATTAAACTAGTCCGAGATTACTCTGATGTCGAACGGCTGTTTTGCCAGACAAGCCGTTGACCGTGGGACGTCAGAGCTCGTCCCATATCAACAAGTGGATATCTCCCCGTCCAAAATGGTTGCGCTGATTCGTTACTTCTGGGTCCGACTGACGACCTTGGATCAATATAAATCGGGCCTCAATTTGTTTATTTTTCATTTTCTCTTTATTTATGTAGGTTTCATCTTTGGAACATGATGGGACTGTCATACAAGTTAGAGGTTTAGCGCTATAAAAACAGGTTTAATCAACCATTTTCTACATTTGAAAATGCCTATACCAAGTCAAGAAGAATATGACAGTTGTTGTCCATTCGTTTGATGTGTTTTATCATTTGATTTTGCCATTTGATTATGGACTTTCCGTTTTGAATTTTCCTCGGAGTTAAGTATTTTTGTGATTTTACTTTCTACCTTCCACCTTTTATTTTCTCACACTTAGACAGTCTTCACAGTGACGAGCTTTGACGTCCCACGGCCCCAGCTTGTGTGGAAAAAAAGCCGTTGGATGTCAGAGAAATCTCGGACTACTACTAAACATGGTATGAACTATACATGAATAAAAAAAAGCAATCAAATTCAACCTCAGGTACAATATGATAGAGGAAAAAAAGGTTGTTATTTCAGATGTCTCAATAACACACAATGTAATCTAACGATTCAGTATCATGTCTTTCTTAAAGTAACCAGACAACATACCATATAATCAAAGGATCGGTAATCAAGTGTATCTCAATGACACCAAACAACTTCCCATATAATAAAACTACTGAGATCTTTCTCAAAGGCACCACAACACTTACAATATGATCCAATGATGTATTATCATGTCTGTCTGAAAGAAACCATACAACATATTCTAGAATCAACTTTGTAATTATGTTGTCATTTCCAATGACACCAGACAAAGTACAATATAATCAAACGATTGAGTATAATGTGCACTCAAAGACACCAGGCAACATACAATATTATCAAACGAGTGTTTGTTCGAATGACAACTGGAAACATACAATGTAATGAAACGATTGCTTATCATATCTGTCCCAATGACACCAGGCCAAATACAATATCATTCAACGATTGTTTATCATGTCTGTCTCAATGACACCAGGCAACATACAATATCATTCAACGATTGTTTATCATGTCTGTCGTAATGACACCAGGCAACATACAATGTTATGAAACATTTGGTTATCATATGGGTCATTTTCAAAAAATGTCGAATTTTCAGTACACCCATGCTAAAAGTTTTATTTCTGATGGAATTTTCAGTTGTAATGGTTTAAATGAAAGCTTGTCGAATTTGTGATTCAGAACATTAATAATAAACAAACCTTACATCTATTTTGATAAGATTAAACTGCATTTAAGGCCGATTTTGGGGGGTATTTGTGTGCGTACATTGTCAGAAAAACACATTTCAAATGATTTTTTTCCGATTTTCTGATCGCCTTGATATCTGCAAAAGAGACTTTTTTTAAGAACGTTAATTATAATTCTAACGAAAAATCGTAGCTTCTTTATCATTGTATGTAACAGATTATCTACAAATTAAATTCAATCAGCGTACAGGAGGTTCATGTCTATCCTGTTACCGCTACTTAAATCAGTCGTTAAATTATTCTCCCTATGAATATTGAATCAGTCAGTGTTGATTTCAAAAATGCAAAGTAATCTTTACATTTAAAACGCCTCGTTTCTTGAACGACAGTGTAGAGAAAAGAAATTTCAAGACATTTAGTGAAAAAAATAGAGCGTACTTTTTTTCATGTCTATGCTGTTACCGACCATTTTGATCAATTACACTAACAGTATGGTTGTAAAAAGTGCAATAACGTGTTGGAAACCAAATTCACAATAGAAAACCATAATCACTTCACCAAAGGGAGTAGTTATTTCACAACAGCAATCAAAAACGAAGAAATTTGTCTATCCTGTTATGTCTATCCTGTTACTATGGTTGCTATGGTTACAGTAACAGGATAGACAATTATAGACAAACACGTCGTTAATTTTTTTTATCTTAACATGTAGGTGGAAAACGAATGAATTATTTCATTGTTTGAACTCATCTTAAGGTTATAACTTCTTAATCTTCCCAATTAAGCATTTGCAGGTGCAATACTGATATCGGTAACAGGATAGACAAAAAGGTAACAGGATAGACTTTTATATAGTGATATATCAGAAACGTACGTTCCTGTTACCAACGAAATAAAGAGAAAAGTAAATTAACTTATGAGGGATTTACTTGATGTTGGGTTTATTCGAAAGGGTGGAAAAAGGCCGAACAATATAAATTGCTATCTTAGACTTGCATTACTGGTGGTAATTTTTACAACCTTTGAAAACCAATTTTTAGAGCCATTTTTCAGTACAACCTAGAAAATTGGCAAATAATCTATTATTTTACAGAATGAATATATATAGAAGTTTATTCTCTTGAAAACCATCTAATTGGTAACGTTAAACAAGCTTAACATTTTATCTAAACCCTTTCTTAATAACCCAAAATTTCTTTTGAAAATGGTAACAGGATAGACAAAATATTGTACCACCGATCAAAAAATGTTTCAAGATATTCTTGTATGACATCATTAAGATTGCATCTTTTAATATGTTGTTCTTAAAGTACTGTTTGTTTTGATTTGCTTATGTAGAGGGTTGTTTGAATAAGTAACTTTTAATAAATTTTTCAATTTCAAAATTCGACATTTTTTGAAAATGACCCATATCTGTCCCAATGAAACCAGGACACATACAATATAATCAGAAGTGAGAATCTTTTGTTTGTTTGAATGACAACTGGAAACATACAATGTAATGAAATGATTGCTTTTCATGTATGTCAAATGACACCAGATAATATCCATCTATGTCATCTATTGATTATACTGTCCCTCCCTTTGACACTGAACAACTTAAAATAGAATCCACTGATTGATAATCACTTTTGTCTCAATGACGTCACACACCATACAACATAATTCACCAATTAATTATGTTGTCTGTCTCAATGACGTCAGACAACATACAATATAACACATAAATTGAATATGCTGTTTAACTCAATGACACCAGACAACATATAATAAAGAAAATCCATCGATTGATTATTTTGTCTGTCTCAATGTCAACAGACAACATATAATAAAATCCATCGATTAGTTATGTTGTCTGTCTCAATGTCAACAGACTACATGTAGAACAATGATTTTTGATAACTAGAGAGAGGACAACAATGCATATATTCTGTTTAACAGTCTAATAAATCAAAATTGTACTGAAACAAGAAAAAAACAAGAATAAAACTGAAATAATGCTGTTAAAAGTAAAGATTTAAATACGTGTAAATGAATGGCATACAAAATTCCATGAACAAAGGAAATTAATGGATTCAACACCCTTGTTTCATAAGTTCTCGAAAAAAGTTGTGTATAGAGATGTAGCATCTGGTGATTTTTATTTTCATATTACCCCTTTATATACTAGATATTCACTACACTTATAATAAAATGTATTGAAAAGTACAATATATAAGGTTAAAATCAACTAATGTATAGAATTTAACATTTACTTAAAACCTACAGATGATATCAAGTGTAAATTTTCAGCCTCCTCCACCAGTAATTTAGTCATACAGATTCCACAACTGCAACAAGTGTATTACGACATTTCTCCACTCGAGACAGTTAAATTTTAATATGTAAAGCGCAAGGCTTGCCGAGCTTTTTAAATAATAAAAATCTAACTGTTAAGAGTCGAGAAATATCGTTATACACCAGTTACAGTGGTGGAATCTGTTTCTCTAATGATTTTTATCCTTCCTTTTTTAAAGATTTAAGGAAAGTTGTGTACTTTTGATGTGACGTCATCAGGCATGGTCGCCTTTTTTCATGACGTGACAATACGAAAATTAAGAAGAAAACAAGAAAGTTTAACGTCACAATTAAATATCAACCAATTATTTGCCGAGAACAGATTTTTCACTAGTGAGCCAGAGGAGAAATGTTTTTCTCACACCGATCTGGAAATGTGAAAATAGCACAAAAATAAGAGAAAATGTATTCTACACTCAAAATTGAAAGCATTGAATAATACAATGAATAAGGTCAAACCAAGCTGACAAAATGATGTTTCCACTTGTAATCTACGGAAGTTGCAAGTTCAAATCGTTAATATTTACCCTCTCCATCTTCCTGTTATGATTTGTCTATATTCAACTTATATTTGTAGTACTGATCTTGTTTATACATATTTTCAAGGTCGAACTAAATGAACAAACAATAACAGACATGTACTGTCTGACTAACCACATATATTACCCGATTGTGGTATTTTTATTGAAGAGACTGGTCGTGTTCAAAATCGTTTTGTTTTCCTGGTGAGATATTTCAGATTGCTAGTGTCTGATGCATTCTGTAGAACTCTGTTGTATACAATTCAGTTGAATAAAAAAAAAAATCGGTATCATTACATGATCATGACAACTAGGCACAAAAACGTTTAAGACATCCCCCCCTCCCCCCCCCCCCCCCCCAAAAAAAAAACAAAAGAAATAATTATTTTTGCAGTGAAATCTGGAAGACACACACCTGCAAAAATTACAATACAATACTGTAAGAGGTGGTACCAAATTAATTTGAAAAATTATATACGTATTGACCAGTTCTACGGCAAGGTTCTTTTACATAAGAATTAATTGTCATATTGTATATTTGATGATGATGATGTAAACTTGCATATGAAGGATTGCTCGTTCTGACTAGTATTACTACTGAAAACCGGTGTCAGTTGCGTGTTGGTAACTATAGGAGATAGCTGTTTGGTATTTTATTTTCGACGGCATTAATTGGTGATTTGATGGGCTCAAATTAAGTTTACTGGTGACATGTAAGTGGAGTATCAATTCACCAATTGATGCCGTCGGCGCTTAACACATAATATTGTTAACTACATTCTTATGAAAATGACGGAAACAACTTAAAACCACACATTTAAAACCTGCCATACGTCGTCTGAGCTTTGACGTACGTTTCAATAGCATCAACTGTTAATTGATGCCATGAAAATTTGTGACGTTATCCAATCAAAATGAACGTTACCCACAATGTGGCATTATAATCTGTTATATACATTCATTTGTTATGTCTTCCTAACATTTTATTCCTATATACAAACCTGCACAAATTGCCGTCTAAACGGTAAATATTTTGTTTTGAATTACAATTCAGATCATAATAGCTCATGACTGCATTGGGAAACAACCAAGGACAAACCCAGCAAATGTTGAAAATGTCACATTTCTACTTTTAACTGAAGATGTCAAGTTCAAATCGTTTATATTTACAATCTATATCTTCCTGTTTTGATGAGTCAACATTCAAGTTATACTTGTTATCACGGTGTGCATGTAGTACTTATATAATTACAAAACAATGTTGTAGGCTAATGTGACGCAACTTAACGAAAGTAAACTCATACATACAAGGATTAAAATTTTGTACGCCAGACAATCGGGTCGTCTCGAAAAGAATTACTAGTGACGCTCGAATTGAACAAGGTTGTTATGGATTAAGATATTTGTAACAGGCATGATTAGTGATATATTTCAGATACGAAAACTTTAAGAATGTATCTTAACAATACATTTAAATAACTGTGAATTGGGGGGGGGGGGGGGGATTTGTTTTTGATTGTAAGACAATTCTTATTCATGGTATCCATCATGTATCTGACCGACATTTTAAATAGAACAAACGCAAAATAACCATCTTATTGTTTTTACTGAGATGGTGCTCTTCTTGCTTAGAAGTATTTAACTTGTACCCTGAGCATGAATTACCTTCACTATAAGTACTTTAAAATGCAAAACACAGAGACATTTTGAAATTTTTTACAATTATGTAATGTTAAAATAATTGTCATTATGATGTTATTTTGGGGTTACGAAGTTTAGAAACGTATATTCATCATTGGAAAAGATTAAGATTACCTTAGCTGTATTTGGCAAAACTTTTAGGAATTTAAGTCATCAATGCTCTTCATTCTCGTACTTTATTATGCCCGCGTCACACTTTCCCGATTTTTACGCCGATAGCAACACGATTATGGAAATTTTCAAAATCGGGACTGATCGTATCCAGATCGGGCTATTCGTAGTGCCATCTTTAACCATCGTAGAACCATCGACCACTTTTTCTAGCCTTCGGGGACAACTTCGGGAAGGGTTCTAAATTTTTTAACATGTTAAAAAATCCCCGAAGGTGCGTCCGATGTTGAGGGTTCGTATTGAGTTCGTATCACCATCCTCACCATCGTAATGTCACCGGGAATGCATCTTTGAACATCGTATTGCATTCGTGTTTCCATCGTTTCCATCGGGCAGTTTTGACGTTACGATGTCTACACGAATGAATCACAAAGCTACCCGAAGGTCTTACAATGGCAACACGACTTCGTAAAGACCTCGTGTTGCCATCGTGTTGCCATCGAATAAAGTACGAAGACGACAAGATGGAACTACGACGGCAATAAATCCAGTTAAATGTAAGTTAATTTTCGCGCTAAAATACATTTAAAGTGCCATGCGCCATTTGCACTGGTCAGTCTAATACGACAGTTAAGAAAGACGTTCACAAAACATGGATCTCATATCATATGATTCTATGAGAACAAGAAAGGCGACAGCGCTGTTTCTATTAATTCAAATGGAACAAGAAGAGCAGCTATTACAGGCTTAGGATTTACTTAAACAAGTAAAATATTATTTTTGTCAATTTAAGATAGATCAGTAAACATGGGCATAATTATGGGTGATTATTCAGACTAGTGCACACATTTTACAGTTCAAACAAGGCAATGCCGAGCGTGGCATCCCCTCGTATGTAACATATTGGGGACAAATATGGACACTATATTTGTATATGACACATGCAGAAAATGGTAAATATTAATTTACCATTTTCTGCATATTTGATACATAAACTATTTTTTTAGAAATCAACCAAAACATTCAGTAACTGGAAATACCTTTAATATTGTCTTTAGAACCAGCAGGTAAAAAAATGAGCAACCAATTTGCAGTGTATTATGCTATTTCAAGGAGAAAAAACAAGGCAATCTGCATGACCTTAACCTTTGGCCTTGAACGTAAAAAATGTCAGATCATTACAAGGAGGAACAATATACCAAATGTGGTTAAAATCTTTTGAAGCATATTGGTTTAAGAGTGTCCACAAGGGTGATATTGCCTTGTATTACAACTGCCACTGTGACCTTGACCTTTGAACTTTAAGTCAATAGCGCTTAAGATATTCTTAACGAGTAACACCATACCAAGTTTTGAGAGTCAAGTTTTACCCTTCAAGCCCACGGTCTCCCGTCTTATGATTAAACCAGAAATTAAATGTACAATATAATATATATATTCAATAGTGATCAAACAATTTAAAACGCGTGATGCCTTCGGCATATGATTTAAATGCATCGTAAGCTGTACACGACGTCTTTTAGACATCGTATGGCTATCGCGCCATCATCGTAATCCATCGTGTAGCCTTCGTAATCCATCGTGTAGCCTTCGTGATCCATCGTGTAGGCTTCGGCTAAGATATGAAGCTTAAATACCCGTCTTCGGTTAACCTTCGTATGTCCATCTTTTGCTATCGTATATAATTTCGGCACCATCGTATAGACTTCGTTATTCATCGTACTTACTTCGGTCACTTTTTGGTATTTTAACGAGATCGGGACCAACTTCGTACGAACTTACAATTTTCCCATTCGGGTGTCCATCGTATATAAAAATCGGGACGGTGTGACGCGGGCATTACTGATTGAAAGATTTATGTGAACTGTATTATTATACTCATTATATGAGTCTCATTCAACAAATTTCGAACATCTTGGTGACGTACACCTCGAACTGCTTGCAATTGGTGATACATCATTATTGTAACCAATAGATAAGATAAGACAAGATTGGAATATGTCGTCCCTCCACTATAATTAAAAAGATTATTTCAGGAAAGCGGAATCAATTTTTACAGTGTTGTCATAGTTTATAGGTTGCACTTTGTAAATATAGTTGTTTCTCAAACCACGACTCTTATGGGGAGATACATAATATTCATAGACAATTAACTGTGTTGCCGTACTGATTCCCAGTAACGATATCTATTTTTTATCTTGTAAAAACATATGTTTGAAATGTTACCAGTAGTTATACATATGCATATTGGTCATACTAAAATCTGTGAAAATCCTAAAGTCAAGTTAGGAGTAATTCCGAATTTTAGTGTAAGTTTAAACTCTTAGACATTCAGCATAAAAATGTTGAAAATATGCCGATCAGCCCTATATTTTGACCTTTGATAAAAATAGTAGTGCATATGAACTTTCCATTGTCATTAGTTACTAGCGATATATTTTAGTATTGTTAAGATTTGTGTTGTCGTATCATCTGCAATTTTTACCGATTATGATATGTTGTGGACTCAAAAGCCGATTGATGCATGCATTTCAGTTTCCCATTTGTATTTTTCTCATGATAATATCTTTGGTTTATGTTGTGTTTAGTAGTAGTTTCAATCTTTCCATTTGTTATGCAAGAGGATCCATCAAATATAAAGACACAGTTTATATATTATTATTTTTTCTTCGATTTTTTTTATAGTAAATATGGAACATATTCCATTATTACATTTACCAGTTATGGAGGAGGAACCAGTTTCAAAACAGACGAACAGAGAAGATAATGATCTAGAGTCTAAGGCGAAGGAGGTTTTGTGATTCAATTTTTCATTTTTCACAGGAGCATTGTTACATAAAAAGCATTTACAAACAAATTTACGTATAAAAAGTAATATAATAAAACCTGATAACGGAACATTTTTGTATTGAATTTAGGAACACATGCAAATAGATATAGGAAGATGTGGTGTGAGTGCCAATGAGACAACTCTCCATCCAAATAACAATTTATACAAGTAAACCATTATAGGTCAATGTACGGCCTTCAACACGTAGCCTTGGCTCACAACGAACAAAAAGCTATAAAGGGCTCCAAAATTACTAGTGTAAAACCATTCAAACGGGAAAACCAACGGTCTAATCTATATAAGAAACGAGAAACGAGAAACACTTATAAATTACATAAACAAACGACAACTACTGTACATCAGATTCCTGACTTAGGACAGGTGCAAACATTTGCAGCGGGATTTAACGTTTTAATGGTACCAAACCTTCTCCCTTTTTCTAAAACAATAGCATAACATTACAACATAGAAAACCACACGATAAAATATCAATTGGAAGGCTTAACTCAATCAAAAAACGTAAATTAACACTCTATGAACGAATAAATTTGATCTGCGATACCTGAATGCAAATGCACAGTTAATAAAATATTACGGACAAATATTCAAGGCCAAAAAGCAAACAAACAAGTCCAAACAACGCCATGGCAAGACACCACCGCGAAATATATAGCCCTTCGTAAATGTTCATTGTGAGCAAAGGTTCCGTGTTATGTTTGATGTAAGCCAAGTCTCCGTGTAATGTTCGATGTCCGCCAAGTCTCAATGTAATGTTCGATGTCAGCCAACTCTCTGTGTAATCGAATTTTTATGATTATACTTTTTAGCTGCAAAAGGAGTTCATATGGGGAATTGCATTGTCTATATTTACAGAATTGCAACCTCATCATATTCTTTATTTAAAAATACCCCTTTCCGAAGTCTGGCTAAGTAAAACAAGTAAGATAAATAAAAAAAAAACATGATGATGAAAACAAAAGTAAAGCCAACACGTAAATGTTCATTGTGAGCAAAGGTTCCGTGTAATGTTCGATGTCAGCCAAGTCTCCGTGTAATGTTCAATGTCCGCCAAGTCTCCGTGTAATGCTCGATGTCAGCCAAGTCTGTGTAATGTTCGATGTCAGCCAAGTCTCCGTGTAATGGTCGATGTCAGCTAAGTCTCCGTGTAATGTTCGATGTCAGCCAAGTCTCCGTGTAATCTTCGATGTCAGCCAAGTCTCTGTGTAATGTTCGATGTCAGCCAAGTCTCCGTGTAATGTTCGATGTCAGACAAGTCTCCTTGTAATGCTCGATGTCTGCCAAGTCTCCGTGTAATGTTCGATGTCCGCCAAGTCTCCGTGTAATGTTCGATGTCAGCCAAGTCTCCTTGTAATGTTCGATGTCAGCCAAGTCTCCGTGTAATGTTCGATGTCAGCCAAGTCTCCGTGTAATCTTCGATGTCAGCCAAGTCTCCGTGTAATCTTCGATGTCAACCAAGTCTCCGTGTAATGTTCGATGTCAGCCAAGTCTCCGTGTAATGTTCGATGTCAGCCAAGTCTCCTTGTAATGTTCGATGTCAGCCAAGTCTCCGTGTAATCTTCGATTTCAGCCAAGTCTCCATGTAATGTTCGATGTCAACCAAGTCTCCGTGTAATGTTCGATGATAGCCAAGTCTCCGTGTAATGTTCGATGTCAGCCAAGTCTCTGTGTATAGTTCGATGTCAACCAAGTCTCTGTGTAATGTTCGATGTCCGCCAAGTCTCCGTGTAATGTTCGATGTCCGCCAAGTCTCCGTGTAATGTTCGATGTCAGCCAACTCTCTGTGTAATGTTCCATGTAAACGAAGTCTCCGTGTAATGTTCGATGTCAGCCAAGTCTCCGTGTAATGTTCGATGTCAGCCAAGTCTGTGTAATGTTCGATATCAGCCAAGTCTCCGTGTAATGTTCGATGTCAACCAAGTCTCCGTGTAATGTTCGATGTCAGCCAAGTCTCCGTGTAATGTTCGATGTCAGCCAAGTCTCTGTGTAATGTTCGATGTCAGCCAAGTCTCTGTTTAATGTTCGCTGTCCGCCAAGTCTCCGTGTAATGTTCGATGTCAGCCAAGTCTTCCTGTAATGTGTGATGTCAGCCAAGTCTCCGTGTTGAAGACCGTACTTTGACCTATATTGGTTTACTTTTTATTAGATGTGAGTGGGATGGAAAGCATCATTTGCACTCAAAATACATCTTGTACTGCCGACGTGCAACATTTCGATTGTAACCCGAAATAGGATTAAAACGTTATCATTTGTAAATCATGTAGTCTATAGTGTTTTCGAGACAAGTTGTGCAAAAGATTCAAAGGAAATATTAGCCAAATGAAAAACGAAAAGTGACGAAAAAACAAACGCGTTTTCAAACATCATATTTCCTTAACAGAAACTTTAGAAAGGTATGCACGTTGATTAATATGAAATATATACTGTAAGTTTGATATACTTTTTTTTTCTTCCAGCCTGAAGATAAAAAAGACAATAAAATTGCGAAGGTAAAAACAAGATTCGGGATTATTCATATAATCAATGCAGTTACGGTGATCGGTTTAACACCAGTGCTTATACTTATTTAGTATAATGAAATTGATGCGACAGTCATACAAGTGAGAGATTTAGCTAGCTCCAAAACAAGGTTTAATCCTCCATTTGCCACACGACAAAAATGTCTAAACCAAGTCAGGAGTATGACAGTTGTTATTAATTCGTTTGTTGTGCTCGAGCTTCTGATTGTTTCATTAGATAATGGACTTTCCTTTTTGAATTTTCCTCGGAGTTCAGTATTTTTGAGATTTTACTTTTTGTAAACATACGTTATCAATGGCATAACTCACCGGAATGCACGAAGCAAATATAATATACACAATGTACCAATAAAAGAATGCTCGGAATTATTAAAATAAGATCAAAGTCATTAACAACTTATAAAACAATCAATTCTCGACGACGAAAAGGTCAATTAATACACAACCAATAGATAAAGTGTGCAAGCGCCATGAGCAGTCTGAGGGAAGGATAAACTTGTGAAAATAATGAGTTTCATACATTTGTTTTAGTGACACATTTACTGACTCCAATTTTACCTTGATAGATGGAAGACAAATGAACCTAGCGTTTTACTAGCTATATGGTAATATTTGAAATACATTTTAAACAGAGGTAAGAAGATGTGGTATGAGTGCTAATGCGATTTCGCTCCATTCAAGTCACAAATATGTTTACAAACTAAGTTATCAACATTACATGGTTACGCAATTTACATTTTAATTTGTGTAATTGAATTGATGGTTGTACTGATTATTCCACACTCAAATGGATGTATATCATATGTTAAGTCTTGCTATTTAAAGGCTCTTATATGTGTAAAATTCTTGACAGGAAATTCAAGGCGATCTAATTTCTCAAGATGGATCATTTGAATATAGGAAATTCAATGGATACAGAGTTCTGAATGCGTATTATGGAGGTATATTACGTATAGATTACAGGATATACATAACAAACCGTAAAACAGAAAGTAGTGCATTCGGTATTGTATGCCCCATTTATGGGCATTATGTTTTCTGGTCTGTGCGTCCGTTCGTCCGTCTGTCCCGCTTCAGGTTAAAGTTTTTTGTCGATGTAGTTTTTGATGAAGTTGAAGTCCAATCAACTTGAAACTTAGTAAACATGTTCCCTATGATATGATCTTTCTAATTTTAATACCAAATTAGAGATTTTATCCCATTTTCACGGTCCACTGAACATAGAAAATTATAGTACGGATAGGGCATTCGTGTACTTGGGACACATTCTTGTTATACTTCTTTTGATGATAATATTGGTTATACGTGCTCTAACACGTTAAGATTTTTTCTGTTTTCACAGTGCTTATGGTACATGTAACAATTATTATACACAGATTTTGAAAACTCAATTTAATTCCAATCATTCTTATTTAAGTTATAGAATATGTATTTTTGCGGAAAATACGTGAATACAAATATTGCTATGGTAAGAAACATGTTTATCATATTCAAATTTTCAAACTATATTTATTAGTTATACAATTTCTGTAAAAAAATAACAATTTTAATACACATTAAACAACAATGATCGATTATGATAATGACATCAGATAATGGCTTGGATGTCATATACAAAAGTCATATGCATTTTTTCTGTGTTAGTAATTGGATATAGCAAATGCTTTTGCAGTTCTCATTTCTTGGAAATGTTAAGGTTTCGAGTGTTTAATGTACTGGCAAACTTAACAGTATATATAAATGACTCGTCGGTTTATTTGTGCAGTTAAGACAGTCAATTTAACTCACGGGACATATTCATGACACATTTGGGAACTTTTCAATCGATAAATTTAGAAATTGAAAGTTTCAATTGAAGATGAATTGTACATTTTTTATGTCCTTTCGTACATCCTTCATTGTCAATGTTGTACATGGCTCTCACATTTATAGATTTAAATCAAATTAGAAAACGCAACAGTGGTACTGCATTAATTGAAATTAAAAAAAAAATGCAATTTGGGCGATAGCACTGCTGAAATACTGTAAAATCTAGTAGATATAAGAAGATGTGGTATTAGTGACCCAAAGACTCTCCATCCACGTCAGAATTTACAAAGAGTTAAACATTATAGGTCAAAGTACAGCCTTCTACACGGAGCCTTTGCTCACACCAAAACAGCAAGCTGTAAAGGGGGGAAAAGGAATAGGTTAAAAGCATTCAAACAAAACAATGAAACCAACGGTCTAATCTACATAAACAACGATTAAACGTGAACCACATTAACAAACTTAAACCCCTGAACAATAGTTTTCTGACTTAGAACAGGTGCAAACAAATGAAGTGGCTTTACTGTTTAAACAGGCACCACACTTCACCCTAACCTGATGTGTGCATACACGTTTTGTTTCAGAAAAAGTTAAAACAGACCTTCGGGTCATAAGGGAAAAAGGTGATAAGAATAAGGCAAGTGAAGATGAAAGTCTTGGAACCATAGTCGATGTAGATTATAAAGCAGGTGAAGTTAAAGTACAGTGGGACAAAAATGTCCATGAATCGCCGGACACTTTTCGTACAGATAAACATAACCAGTATGAATTGTTATTATTTGATAATGCACAATCAGGTAAGATATAATAAATGCTATGTAAATTACAATCCTAAAACACGATTCCTGATTTCTGAAATAGAACACAAGGCTGAGTTTTAATCTTGCTATCGTCAAGAAATAAAGTTTATCCTGAGTTAGAATTATAAGTTTACAGAACCAATATAAAAAAATGACAACTGAATGAGTTGGAAAAACATTTCCAGTGATGAAAATGTAGTAATCAATTTTATTTGTTTACAGATTTCTATTTTACGAACGTATTTCTATACGTACAGTTGGGTGCAAAATGGAAATTTCTAATGTGTACCCGAGGAAACGGGCGTTTACTCTCTGTCCGTTTAGTCAGAAGTAAACAGCCATTTAATTCAGATTTCACAAGTTTATTTTTACGTGTACTTAAAAGTAAACGGGTGTTTACTACAGATTTCACAAGTATATTTTTACGTGAACTTGAAAGTAAACGGCCGTTTACTTTTCGCGTTAACTGATTGTATAAATTAAGAATTAAATTTCGTGTTCATTTGCATTGTACATTTATTTCGTTAAAACGACTTTATCCCAATATTTTACTTATATATGTTTCAAACAAGGAAAATTCAAAATCACTTTTAATTCAAAATATTAAGTTTTATTAATAAAAAAATATAAGTTCCAATAGCTTTAATGAGTAGCAGATTTTTCTAGAGTTCTTTTCAAAAGTTACATAAACGGAGGGATCTACGTACATACGTACATACATATACAAATATCAATCGAAGGTTATCCAACACATCGGAATTGTATTTTTGTATGATGGGATATAAACATCATGGTTTACGTTGCATCGTTTCCCCTTTTTTAACAGTCTCTTCCTAAATATAACGCTTTGCATTTAATACAGGGATTTTTAATCGCAATTCACCTTGTTTGGCTTGAATTTACATGATTTAAGATTCTGTTTTGCGAAATGTTTAAACATGCTTCTTTTAAACTGAGTCTTACTTTATGTATTGCTGCGTGTAATGAAACAATAAAAAAACACTGAAAATCAGACAGCAACAAAAAGAAACACTGTACTATACTATTACAAGATAATGATTCAGAACAATAACCTACGGGATGGAGCGATGTAAATCATGTTTGAAAAATCAGTTAAAAACGGCTTAACACAGCAGATTAAAAAGAAAACAAAATTAAAGGTCTTTCTTCATCAATTTTCTAAATTATTGATGAGAAGCTACTTCCGGTTTTGTCAAAGTAACTATTTGCGTCCAAACATAGGTTTCTTCATACTGATTAAGAAAAATGTTGCTTTATATAACTGAAATAAAAGAGATAATTTTTGACCAACCATTTTGCACTAGTTCTTTTAGAAATATCTTAAAAAGTGACAGTGAAGTTCATATAACATTGAAAGTAAATAACTAAAATACTTTGGTATGACCTTGACATTTGACCTTGACTTAAATTTCCTTCAAATGAACCAAGGACCTCAAACCAATATACCTAAGGTCGCTATCACTTACAATTCAATACATGCTATACATTTTTATGTTCCTTATGTCAAATACAGAAGGGGCAATAACTCTCATATGACAATTGTGATCCATTCCTTTCGATTTTTTTAAGCTTTGATTTTGCAATTTGATAAGAGACTTTCCGTTTTGAATTTTCCTGGGAGTTCATTTTTTTGTTATTTTACTTTTTTCGTATCGCTTCGTTTAAAATTGGAAAAAATATCCTGAGGATAAAACGAGCAATTTGGTAAAAATAAATGTGTCGCTTTCTTTTACGTTTATGAAGAAGATACACCCACAAGGGAATCAGTTTGTGGGGAGATAACTCCTACAAAGAAAAGAATTCGGATAAGTAGGATCAATTTCAAAGGCGCATATTTTTTTTAATGTCATATACCTAACATCGAAGCGACATCTTGCAAAACAAAATTGATACCCAAGAAATAAAAATGTAGGAAGAAGAAAAAAAAAAAATTAAAACCTGTTGCAAAAGATCTTATGGCTTTATTATTTACCAATCTGAAGAAGCAATAAATTACCTTAAAATAAAACATTTCAGGGACAATAACTCCTAAAAGATGTCACTGGATTGTTTCAGACCCAATGTGTCTTATCTTCATCTCAATAAAACAAACATATTTTAATAGTTCTTGTTATATAACATTAAACATGGAGAAAATACAAAAGCAAGCAAAAGACAACATTCAAAACATGACTTTGACCTTTAACCTTGACCTCATTTTCTAAGATAGGACCCAAACTTCAAATAACAAGACTCTATGTTTATACGGCTTACGGTTTATAAGTAACAACAACTTTACGACAAACTTATTTGATAAAAGTAAATAACTTCTTTAAGATTTCACCGGATTGCTTCGATCCAAATCAGTCCAAAATTATTTAGGATGTTACGAATAAATATGAAAAAGTATTTTGTCGTTATCTCTTTTTTTGGTTATGGAGGAGATACACTAACAAGAAAACTGTTTGGGGAGATAACTTTTACAATAAAAAGTCCTCGCCTTAACAAGATGTGCATGATGAGTTTAAAAGGACAATATCTGTTCAATATAATATCCAAAAAAAGCGACATCTTGCGAAACAACTTTATACTGCAAAAAAGGGTTTGGCGGAAGATATAAATCAGAACAAATACCTATGGTCTTTCCACAGAAAAGTGGAAAGACCTAATAAAAATAATAATAATCAGAAGAAAATCAAAAGGTCTTTCAACGGAAAGGTGGAAAGACCTAATAATAATAATAACCAGAAGAAAATCAATAGAGCTATCCACTGGAAAGTGGGAAGACCTAATAAAATAAAAGAAAATAACTTGTAACTAGCTTTAGTTCAAAGCCAGATATATCTATTGTAAACACATGCTCATCCAACATATTTTCATCGGTGTGTTAAGGTAAGGATTCCTCATAATGTTCATATTTGTAGTGAAGTTCAATGGAATTGGAAAGAAAATAGCAACATATGGTATATGCTTTATTCTAATAGGTGTCAAGCATGAACATTTTTCTTGCGACGACTGTAAGCAGAACCCTTTACTTGGAATTAGATGGAAATGTTTGATATGTGCAGACTATAACCTATGTACCAAGTGTTACATTACCGACCGTCATGACACTGAACATATATTTTACAGACTCATCTGCCCAAATTCAAAAAGGTAACAATTCGAACAAAAGAATAATGCTAATAAGTTTAAAACAGCAAACAATGTACAAATAATAACAGTTTTAGAACTACAAGTCTGTGCATTCTTCTGCCATATCATATCTTTCTTTGTCTAGTTTATTACAATTCCAATGAATAAGGACGAACACGTTAAATGTGTGTATACATTAATCGTATAAAGTTGTTGTCTACAGCACATACCAATCTTACCGGCTCAAAAGGGTTTGATCTAATATATATCTTTTTTTTTGTTTGCTGAATGTAGAATTTTCCATACGTATTATATTCGACTAAAATTTTATGTACTTTTTAATCAAGTCACATAACAAATTTTATCTACTTCCATAAATACCAAAAAGACAATGTTACTAAATCTGACGTCAGTAGATCATCGATGTTCATTTCTCGCAAACCGGTTAGGAATATATATGTAAGACTCTAAAGTGCGATGGTACTCTAAAGTACGATGGTCACGCTTAAGTGCGATGGTCTACGCTAATGTACGATGGTGTCTCACGCTAAAGTGCGATGGTTGGTTGTTCGCTAAAGTACGATGGTCTATCAAGCTAAAGTGCAATGAAACAAACGAGAAAGATTCCAGGGCACTAATGTTAAAAACAAGTCTTTTTTGCAAAATCTATAGTTTACTATGATATAACATATAATGCGATAGGCTTTTACTTTACCGGTAGTCTTATGTGACTGTTTCTAAATTTTGAAGACTGACCACGTAATAATCGCTACGTTGCTAAAAAGGTTATTTAGGTGTCACAAAATACTATATTACCTTTAAATAATTTTTTAACAATTCGGGCTTATTGGATTGATTGTTGGTTGCTCAACGTCCAGTGGCAAATATTTCACGCATGTTCAGGACGATGGGACGGTATTGAATAATTGATGTAGCTTGCCATTTACACTAGTCCAGTCGATTTGTGCAGATTATTGACAAAATTGCTCAGATTGTGGTAAAAGCATGAAATTTGGCATAGTAGTAGTATATGTCATGGACAACATTTTAAGCTATGGACCCAATCTAAAAATGGAAATTGACGGAAAAGGCGGCCATTTTAAAATGGCGGCCGTTTGATCACAATAGATAAATAATAGAAAATCATGAAAATGATATTAGAGAAGATTTTGACATGAAATCTGGTTGACAGAATAACAGTGCTGAATCCAATTGTCTTGTAGAACAAACATTTTGGAAATATTACCCATATTGAATGGCGGCCATCTTGAAAAATCTTTTTTTTTAAGCAAAAATATGTTGTCATTATTCGATATAATAAAACAAAATGCAATGTGAAAGGTACATACATACAAATGTATTTGTTTGAGCTATATAAACAGGACAAAAAAGCTAGCCTATCCCCCTCCCCCGAGTTATTCTTCTGTTTTGTAGCGGGTACAAAAGCATTAAAACGCGGACACGAAGAGGATCATAAAATGAACTATTACTCTGAACGCAATATTTGTGCAACCGCTTGTTCAACATAGAATAACAGAAGAATTTTATTTTATACGTAGAAATAAAGCTAGAAAATATTTGTACACCTGTCGTTTATAATAGTTGGCTGATTACTGGATAATTCGTTTTGTTGATATTGTTCATTTTAAACAACTTTCAAAAACTTTAATTGCAGACTAATGAATTTTATATCATACAAGTAATGTTATAAGAACATCAGCTGCTCAAATGTTCTCAATTGACGTTAAAAATATCTAACAATAAATGAAATGCACATGTTTTGTCAAACCACACTATGTTTATCATATTTTATCACATTGTCCTCCACATTAACATAGATTAGTACAACTTAATACTGCCTTTACACATTCAGTGCATTTCCTTAGTAACCGTGTTCACTTTGACTTATAAGTTAAGCGCTTGCTGCAGGATATTCATATGATATATTCATCACAATTGACAAGGACTGTCATCTGAGGACTTCATATATATTGATTTTTTGGTAGCCATCTTGAATGATGACCATTTTGAAAACATGAATTTCCAATACATCATTATTCGCTAATCTTATTAATTCACTGTTTGCATTCATACTTTTTTACTAATTTATATTGGATATTCACAAAGAGGTCAGATAAGGCATGCACAGGTTTACAAAATTAAGATATCAGTATCAAAATTTCTGTTACCTACACTTTTGCCTAAGTAACTTTTTAAAACAGAAATTACGTAGTATATATAGTTTCTGACCGAAAGATTTTTTTTGGAAAAGATCAAAACTGTAGATTTCGAAAACACTGGAACTAGATATAAGAAAAACATAATGGGCAATTAGATTGGAAGGAATGTGTGAAACGGCAAGAGAGAACATGTAAGGGTTTGCAATGCCAAGCAGATACAAACTGAACAGTCATAGACATTTGAGCTGGCAATCACTCTTTGATGCAAGCATACGAAGATGTTGAGTCTTGAATTGGTTTTCATTTCGCTCAATTCGAAACAGTTGAATGAGGGCTATGGAACTGCAGAGGCACTCCAGAATCACAAAGCAAAATGGCACAAATCATGTCAAACAAATTTTCAGACCTCAAAATATTTCATCAGCAAAAGGGAAAACATACTTCTGATGTTGAAGATAAGTTGCCAATTGAAAGGAAACAATAAGTAACCAGACACTGTAAAGTGTAACTGGATAAAAAAGAACAATGACTGCAATGTATTTTTTTTCTGTGGTGATATATCTGAAGATCTCCATGATACATCGACATTTTCAAATCAACAAAAATAGGACATGACTGTGCACTTTTACTACAAGACATATTCCCCTAGCCAAAGTAAGACCTGGAGATGTCAAATCACTAGTATCATGCTTGATGATTGATGAAACTTGACAACATAGGAAATGGGCAGAATAAAAGACACAGAAAGAAAGCCAGGAATCTTTTACCCTTGGAATTGTGCTTTCCTAAATAATGAAATACATTGATGGCACACGGTCTGGAAAAGTATTGTACCAATCTCCAAGCTTGCAAATCACGCCAAATTGTACAGTAAACGCCTGGAAGATCTTAGAGTTATCATGGAAGGAAGAACTAAAACAACGAAGTTAACAAAATTTGAATGTAGCTGCCATAGGATATCTATAAGCATAAAAGCAAGATAAATTAGTGCTCTTGATTTCAACAAATGTAATTATGAAGCTCTGAAACAGACCTAATAAATAAAGGGTAAAAATGAAGGCATCACCATAGCAATAGCAGG
>NW_027267618.1:0-14387 GCF_963676685.1 Mytilus edulis | reverse complement strand
AGGCCACAGACCACAATTAATTCCTCTATTAGTTCTTTATAACTTTTTGTCTCATTAAAAAAAATGGACCTAATCTTTTTGTCAAATTTTTTGTGTGTGTAATGTATATTACTAGTCCAAAAACATATCCAAAATTCAGAAAGATTGCTCTGATGTAACTTACAATTTTAGCCAATACACATCCATACCCCTATGGACAAGTCAAGAGATGTTCCGAAAACTGAAAATATTACCTTTTTGCACTTGACCTAATCACTCTTTCCATATTAAAATCAGTTAAAATACCTTCAACAAAAAGTTATTTCACCTCTCTTCTTTCATTTCCACCCCATAAAAACTAACAAATGAATGAAAAAGGCAAAGAAAAAAAATAAAGAAAAAATACACTATAATTAAGGGGAACTATATTCGTGAACAACGAAAAGCGGGGTCATTAATTGTGGTCTTGGGCCTATTAGGGGCCAAAAACTTGACCAATTCCAATAAAACTTGGCATGATTTAAGCTTAGTGTATTATAAGTCAGTTTACAAAGTTTAAAAGCCATATGATATATATTATAGAAAATGTGGCATTTTTTATATCTCAACTTTAGTTGCTGAATTGAGACGTTGAAATAGAAAAACTTCAACTTTCAAATTTTGGCTTCAAAAATTTCCCCAAAACACCAAATTGCACTTTTTTATGTCTCAATGTGTAAGATATTATATATTCAAAGTAAATGATAGCATACTTAATGTATGAGACTTATAAAAATTTGACAAAAAGTAATTTTATATGTGCCTATGCCAAAAAATAGAGGTTTTCAAATGAAGCGAGGCCTTATATGAAATGCAATATTTTCCACTAACAACAATTTTTTGAAGTTGTTAAGTTAAAACAAAACATTTAACATATCATAAATGTTCTTTTCATGTAAATATAAGTTTCAAAAAGCATAACACATGAGTTTTACATGGTATTAAGCAATGTCAAGCTTAAAATAACAAGTTGTCAATTTAGGCCGTTCCCTATATTTCCATATTTAATTGCATATAAATGATATTGGAGATGGAAATATGCTTCTTTTTGCCAAAATCCTTGCTGAGATATGATCAAATTTGAAGCCTGGATGTAACAAGACTGTTGCTTTTAATTGTATATGTAGAAAGTATGGTCTGATGCAAAGTTTTTTCAATTTACTGTTTAAAACCTGCATGGAATTTCAGTCTTAAAATGCCAATATTTTAACCACCAGCCATCCAGCAGAAGAAAATAAAGGTATTCTGTGAAACAGACAAGTTTAAACAACCTGCAATAAGTGCTTTTCATATAGATTCAGTGCAATCTGTTTAAAGAAATACAATTTTAAAGTGCATAGAACTTCATATTTCCCTTGCTTCGTACGGACCGCTAGACCTAGACTATTAAAACAGCACATTTTATACTCTTTTTATGCTTTTATCCACTTTTCCTTGTGTTCAGAGTTCACAAATGAGTAAAACACATGAAATAAATACCACAAACACAAATAGGTATCAGAAAAAAATTGTCAGAGAAAAAATAAGGATGCTGATTTTGCAAAAATGTGGAAAAAAGTGAAAAAGCTACTTTTTGGGCATATTAGCAGAAAAGTGACTTTTTTTTACAAATTTCTATCAAATAAAAGTGGAAATCATTTCTTCTCATATAGTTTGACAAATCAATACCAATAGATCATTCAGAGAAGTTGTCAAAGTATAAATTCAAAATTTGCTGAAATGCACCTCTTAGGCCACAGACCACAATTAATTCCTCTATTAGTTCTTTATAACTTTTTGTCTCATTAAAAAAAATGGACCTAATCTTTTTGTCAAATTTTTTGTGTGTGTAATGTATATTACTAGTCCAAAAACATATCCAAAATTCAGAAAGATTGCTCTGATGTAACTTACAATTTTAGCCAATACACATCCATACCCCTATGGACAAGTCAAGAGATGTTCCGAAAACTGAAAATATTACCTTTTTGCACTTGACCTAATCACTCTTTCCATATTAAAATCAGTTAAAATACCTTCAACAAAAAGTTATTTCACCTCTCTTCTTTCATTTCCACCCCATAAAAACTAACAAATGAATGAAAAAGGCAAAGAAAAAAAATAAAGAAAAAATACACTATAATTAAGGGGAACTATATTCGTGAACAACGAAAAGCGGGGTCATTAATTGTGGTCTTGGGCCTATTAGGGGCCAAAAACTTGACCAATTCCAATAAAACTTGGCATGATTTAAGCTTAGTGTATTATAAGTCAGTTTACAAAGTTTAAAAGCCATATGATATATATTATAGAAAATGTGGCATTTTTTATATCTCAACTTTAGTTGCTGAATTGAGACGTTGAAATAGAAAAACTTCAACTTTCAAATTTTGGCTTCAAAAATTTCCCCAAAACACCAAATTGCACTTTTTTATGTCTCAATGTGTAAGATATTATATATTCAAAGTAAATGATAGCATACTTAATGTATGAGACTTATAAAAATTTGACAAAAAGTAATTTTATATGTGCCTATGCCAAAAAATAGAGGTTTTCAAATGAAGCGAGGCCTTATATGAAATGCAATATTTTCCACTAACAACAATTTTTTGAAGTTGTTAAGTTAAAACAAAACATTTAACATATCATAAATGTTCTTTTCATGTAAATATAAGTTTCAAAAAGCATAACACATGAGTTTTACATGGTATTAAGCAATGTCAAGCTTAAAATAACAAGTTGTCAATTTAGGCCGTTCCCTATATTTCCATATTTAATTGCATATAAATGATATTGGAGATGGAAATATGCTTCTTTTTGCCAAAATCCTTGCTGAGATATGATCAAATTTGAAGCCTGGATGTAACAAGACTGTTGCTTTTAATTGTATATGTAGAAAGTATGGTCTGATGCAAAGTTTTTTCAATTTACTGTTTAAAACCTGCATGGAATTTCAGTCTTAAAATGCCAATATTTTAACCACCAGCCATCCAGCAGAAGAAAATAAAGGTATTCTGTGAAACAGACAAGTTTAAACAACCTGCAATAAGTGCTTTTCATATAGATTCAGTGCAATCTGTTTAAAGAAATACAATTTTAAAGTGCATAGAACTTCATATTTCCCTTGCTTCGTACGGACCGCTAGACCTAGACTATTAAAACAGCACATTTTATACTCTTTTTATGCTTTTATCCACTTTTCCTTGTGTTCAGAGTTCACAAATGAGTAAAACACATGAAATAAATACCACAAACACAAATAGGTATCAGAAAAAAATTGTCAGAGAAAAAATAAGGATGCTGATTTTGCAAAAATGTGGAAAAAAGTGAAAAAGCTACTTTTTGGGCATATTAGCAGAAAAGTGACTTTTTTTTTACAAATTTCTATCAAATAAAAGTGGAAATCATTTCTTCTCATATAGTTTGACAAATCAATACCAATAGATCATTCAGAGAAGTTGTCAAAGTATAAATTCAAAATTTGCTGAAATGCACCTCTTAGGCCACAGACCACAATTAATTCCTCTATTAGTTCTTTATAACTTTTTGTCTCATTAAAAAAAATGGACCTAATCTTTTTGTCAAATTTTTTGTGTGTGTAATGTATATTACTAGTCCAAAAACATATCCAAAATTCAGAAAGATTGCTCTGATGTAACTTACAATTTTAGCCAATACACATCCATACCCCTATGGACAAGTCAAGAGATGTTCCGAAAACTGAAAATATTACCTTTTTGCACTTGACCTAATCACTCTTTCCATATTAAAATCAGTTAAAATACCTTCAACAAAAAGTTATTTCACCTCTCTTCTTTCATTTCCACCCCATAAAAACTAACAAATGAATGAAAAAGGCAAAGAAAAAAAATAAAGAAAAAATACACTATAATTAAGGGGAACTATATTCGTGAACAACGAAAAGCGGGGTCATTAATTGTGGTCTTGGGCCTATTAGGGGCCAAAAACTTGACCAATTCCAATAAAACTTGGCATGATTTAAGCTTAGTGTATTATAAGTCAGTTTACAAAGTTTAAAAGCCATATGATATATATTATAGAAAATGTGGCATTTTTTATATCTCAACTTTAGTTGCTGAATTGAGACGTTGAAATAGAAAAACTTCAACTTTCAAATTTTGGCTTCAAAAATTTCCCCAAAACACCAAATTGCACTTTTTTATGTCTCAATGTGTAAGATATTATATATTCAAAGTAAATGATAGCATACTTAATGTATGAGACTTATAAAAATTTGACAAAAAGTAATTTTATATGTGCCTATGCCAAAAAATAGAGGTTTTCAAATGAAGCGAGGCCTTATATGAAATGCAATATTTTCCACTAACAACAATTTTTTGAAGTTGTTAAGTTAAAACAAAACATTTAACATATCATAAATGTTCTTTTCATGTAAATATAAGTTTCAAAAAGCATAACACATGAGTTTTACATGGTATTAAGCAATGTCAAGCTTAAAATAACAAGTTGTCAATTTAGGCCGTTCCCTATATTTCCATATTTAATTGCATATAAATGATATTGGAGATGGAAATATGCTTCTTTTTGCCAAAATCCTTGCTGAGATATGATCAAATTTGAAGCCTGGATGTAACAAGACTGTTGCTTTTAATTGTATATGTAGAAAGTATGGTCTGATGCAAAGTTTTTTCAATTTACTGTTTAAAACCTGCATGGAATTTCAGTCTTAAAATGCCAATATTTTAACCACCAGCCATCCAGCAGAAGAAAATAAAGGTATTCTGTGAAACAGACAAGTTTAAACAACCTGCAATAAGTGCTTTTCATATAGATTCAGTGCAATCTGTTTAAAGAAATACAATTTTAAAGTGCATAGAACTTCATATTTCCCTTGCTTCGTACGGACCGCTAGACCTAGACTATTAAAACAGCACATTTTATACTCTTTTTATGCTTTTATCCACTTTTCCTTGTGTTCAGAGTTCACAAATGAGTAAAACACATGAAATAAATACCACAAACACAAATAGGTATCAGAAAAAAATTGTCAGAGAAAAAATAAGGATGCTGATTTTGCAAAAATGTGGAAAAAAGTGAAAAAGCTACTTTTTGGGCATATTAGCAGAAAAGTGACTTTTTTTTACAAATTTCTATCAAATAAAAGTGGAAATCATTTCTTCTCATATAGTTTGACAAATCAATACCAATAGATCATTCAGAGAAGTTGTCAAAGTATAAATTCAAAATTTGCTGAAATGCACCTCTTAGGCCACAGACCACAATTAATTCCTCTATTAGTTCTTTATAACTTTTTGTCTCATTAAAAAAAATGGACCTAATCTTTTTGTCAAATTTTTTGTGTGTGTAATGTATATTACTAGTCCAAAAACATATCCAAAATTCAGAAAGATTGCTCTGATGTAACTTACAATTTTAGCCAATACACATCCATACCCCTATGGACAAGTCAAGAGATGTTCCGAAAACTGAAAATATTACCTTTTTGCACTTGACCTAATCACTCTTTCCATATTAAAATCAGTTAAAATACCTTCAACAAAAAGTTATTTCACCTCTCTTCTTTCATTTCCACCCCATAAAAACTAACAAATGAATGAAAAAGGCAAAGAAAAAAAATAAAGAAAAAATACACTATAATTAAGGGGAACTATATTCGTGAACAACGAAAAGCGGGGTCATTAATTGTGGTCTTGGGCCTATTAGGGGCCAAAAACTTGACCAATTCCAATAAAACTTGGCATGATTTAAGCTTAGTGTATTATAAGTCAGTTTACAAAGTTTAAAAGCCATATGATATATATTATAGAAAATGTGGCATTTTTTATATCTCAACTTTAGTTGCTGAATTGAGACGTTGAAATAGAAAAACTTCAACTTTCAAATTTTGGCTTCAAAAATTTCCCCAAAACACCAAATTGCACTTTTTTATGTCTCAATGTGTAAGATATTATATATTCAAAGTAAATGATAGCATACTTAATGTATGAGACTTATAAAAATTTGACAAAAAGTAATTTTATATGTGCCTATGCCAAAAAATAGAGGTTTTCAAATGAAGCGAGGCCTTATATGAAATGCAATATTTTCCACTAACAACAATTTTTTGAAGTTGTTAAGTTAAAACAAAACATTTAACATATCATAAATGTTCTTTTCATGTAAATATAAGTTTCAAAAAGCATAACACATGAGTTTTACATGGTATTAAGCAATGTCAAGCTTAAAATAACAAGTTGTCAATTTAGGCCGTTCCCTATATTTCCATATTTAATTGCATATAAATGATATTGGAGATGGAAATATGCTTCTTTTTGCCAAAATCCTTGCTGAGATATGATCAAATTTGAAGCCTGGATGTAACAAGACTGTTGCTTTTAATTGTATATGTAGAAAGTATGGTCTGATGCAAAGTTTTTTCAATTTACTGTTTAAAACCTGCATGGAATTTCAGTCTTAAAATGCCAATATTTTAACCACCAGCCATCCAGCAGAAGAAAATAAAGGTATTCTGTGAAACAGACAAGTTTAAACAACCTGCAATAAGTGCTTTTCATATAGATTCAGTGCAATCTGTTTAAAGAAATACAATTTTAAAGTGCATAGAACTTCATATTTCCCTTGCTTCGTACGGACCGCTAGACCTAGACTATTAAAACAGCACATTTTATACTCTTTTTATGCTTTTATCCACTTTTCCTTGTGTTCAGAGTTCACAAATGAGTAAAACACATGAAATAAATACCACAAACACAAATAGGTATCAGAAAAAAATTGTCAGAGAAAAAATAAGGATGCTGATTTTGCAAAAATGTGGAAAAAAGTGAAAAAGCTACTTTTTGGGCATATTAGCAGAAAAGTGACTTTTTTTTACAAATTTCTATCAAATAAAAGTGGAAATCATTTCTTCTCATATAGTTTGACAAATCAATACCAATAGATCATTCAGAGAAGTTGTCAAAGTATAAATTCAAAATTTGCTGAAATGCACCTCTTAGGCCACAGACCACAATTAATTCCTCTATTAGTTCTTTATAACTTTTTGTCTCATTAAAAAAAATGGACCTAATCTTTTTGTCAAATTTTTTGTGTGTGTAATGTATATTACTAGTCCAAAAACATATCCAAAATTCAGAAAGATTGCTCTGATGTAACTTACAATTTTAGCCAATACACATCCATACCCCTATGGACAAGTCAAGAGATGTTCCGAAAACTGAAAATATTACCTTTTTGCACTTGACCTAATCACTCTTTCCATATTAAAATCAGTTAAAATACCTTCAACAAAAAGTTATTTCACCTCTCTTCTTTCATTTCCACCCCATAAAAACTAACAAATGAATGAAAAAGGCAAAGAAAAAAAATAAGAAAAAATACACTATAATTAAGGGGAACTATATTCGTGAACAACGAAAAGCGGGGTCATTAATTGTGGTCTTGGGCCTATTAGGGGCCAAAAACTTGACCAATTCCAATAAAACTTGGCATGATTTAAGCTTAGTGTATTATAAGTCAGTTTACAAAGTTTAAAAGCCATATGATATATATTATAGAAAATGTGGCATTTTTTATATCTCAACTTTAGTTGCTGAATTGAGACGTTGAAATAGAAAAACTTCAACTTTCAAATTTTGGCTTCAAAAATTTCCCCAAAACACCAAATTGCACTTTTTTATGTCTCAATGTGTAAGATATTATATATTCAAAGTAAATGATAGCATACTTAATGTATGAGACTTATAAAAATTTGACAAAAAGTAATTTTATATGTGCCTATGCCAAAAAATAGAGGTTTTCAAATGAAGCGAGGCCTTATATGAAATGCAATATTTTCCACTAACAACAATTTTTTGAAGTTGTTAAGTTAAAACAAAACATTTAACATATCATAAATGTTCTTTTCATGTAAATATAAGTTTCAAAAAGCATAACACATGAGTTTTACATGGTATTAAGCAATGTCAAGCTTAAAATAACAAGTTGTCAATTTAGGCCGTTCCCTATATTTCCATATTTAATTGCATATAAATGATATTGGAGATGGAAATATGCTTCTTTTTGCCAAAATCCTTGCTGAGATATGATCAAATTTGAAGCCTGGATGTAACAAGACTGTTGCTTTTAATTGTATATGTAGAAAGTATGGTCTGATGCAAAGTTTTTTCAATTTACTGTTTAAAACCTGCATGGAATTTCAGTCTTAAAATGCCAATATTTTAACCACCAGCCATCCAGCAGAAGAAAATAAAGGTATTCTGTGAAACAGACAAGTTTAAACAACCTGCAATAAGTGCTTTTCATATAGATTCAGTGCAATCTGTTTAAAGAAATACAATTTTAAAGTGCATAGAACTTCATATTTCCCTTGCTTCGTACGGACCGCTAGACCTAGACTATTAAAACAGCACATTTTATACTCTTTTTATGCTTTTATCCACTTTTCCTTGTGTTCAGAGTTCACAAATGAGTAAAACACATGAAATAAATACCACAAACACAAATAGGTATCAGAAAAAAATTGTCAGAGAAAAAATAAGGATGCTGATTTTGCAAAAATGTGGAAAAAAGTGAAAAAGCTACTTTTTGGGCATATTAGCAGAAAAGTGACTTTTTTTTACAAATTTCTATCAAATAAAAGTGGAAATCATTTCTTCTCATATAGTTTGACAAATCAATACCAATAGATCATTCAGAGAAGTTGTCAAAGTTATAAATTCAAAATTTGCTGAAATGCACCTCTTAGGCCACAGACCACAATTAATTCCTCTATTAGTTCTTTATAACTTTTTGTCTCATTAAAAAAAATGGACCTAATCTTTTTGTCAAATTTTTTGTGTGTGTAATGTATATTACTAGTCCAAAAACATATCCAAAATTCAGAAAGATTGCTCTGATGTAACTTACAATTTTAGCCAATACACATCCATACCCCTATGGACAAGTCAAGAGATGTTCCGAAAACTGAAAATATTACCTTTTTGCACTTGACCTAATCACTCTTTCCATATTAAAATCAGTTAAAATACCTTCAACAAAAAGTTATTTCACCTCTCTTCTTTCATTTCCACCCCATAAAAACTAACAAATGAATGAAAAAGGCAAAGAAAAAAAATAAAGAAAAAATACACTATAATTAAGGGGAACTATATTCGTGAACAACGAAAAGCGGGGTCATTAATTGTGGTCTTGGGCCTATTAGGGGCCAAAAACTTGACCAATTCCAATAAAAACTTGGCATGATTTAAGCTTAGTGTATTATAAGTCAGTTTACAAAGTTTAAAAGCCATATGATATATATTATAGAAAATGTGGCATTTTTTATATCTCAACTTTAGTTGCTGAATTGAGACGTTGAAATAGAAAAACTTCAACTTTCAAATTTTGGCTTCAAAAATTTCCCCAAAACACCAAATTGCACTTTTTTATGTCTCAATGTGTAAGATATTATATATTCAAAGTAAATGATAGCATACTTAATGTATGAGACTTATAAAAATTTGACAAAAAGTAATTTTATATGTGCCTATGCCAAAAAATAGAGGTTTTCAAATGAAGCGAGGCCTTATATGAAATGCAATATTTTCCACTAACAACAATTTTTTGAAGTTGTTAAGTTAAAACAAAACATTTAACATATCATAAATGTTCTTTTCATGTAAATATAAGTTTCAAAAAGCATAACACATGAGTTTTACATGGTATTAAGCAATGTCAAGCTTAAAATAACAAGTTGTCAATTTAGGCCGTTCCCTATATTTCCATATTTAATTGCATATAAATGATATTGGAGATGGAAATATGCTTCTTTTTGCCAAAATCCTTGCTGAGATATGATCAAATTTGAAGCCTGGATGTAACAAGACTGTTGCTTTTAATTGTATATGTAGAAAGTATGGTCTGATGCAAAGTTTTTTCAATTTACTGTTTAAAACCTGCATGGAATTTCAGTCTTAAAATGCCAATATTTTAACCACCAGCCATCCAGCAGAAGAAAATAAAGGTATTCTGTGAAACAGACAAGTTTAAACAACCTGCAATAAGTGCTTTTCATATAGATTCAGTGCAATCTGTTTAAAGAAATACAATTTTAAAGTGCATAGAACTTCATATTTCCCTTGCTTCGTACGGACCGCTAGACCTAGACTATTAAAACAGCACATTTTATACTCTTTTTATGCTTTTATCCACTTTTCCTTGTGTTCAGAGTTCACAAATGAGTAAAACACATGAAATAAATACCACAAACACAAATAGGTATCAGAAAAAAATTGTCAGAGAAAAAATAAGGATGCTGATTTTGCAAAAATGTGGAAAAAAGTGAAAAAGCTACTTTTTGGGCATATTAGCAGAAAAGTGACTTTTTTTTACAAATTTCTATCAAATAAAAGTGGAAATCATTTCTTCTCATATAGTTTGACAAATCAATACCAATAGATCATTCAGAGAAGTTGTCAAAGTATAAATTCAAAATTTGCTGAAATGCACCTCTTAGGCCACAGACCACAATTAATTCCTCTATTAGTTCTTTATAACTTTTTGTCTCATTAAAAAAAATGGACCTAATCTTTTTGTCAAATTTTTTGTGTGTGTAATGTATATTACTAGTCCAAAAACATATCCAAAATTCAGAAAGATTGCTCTGATGTAACTTACAATTTTAGCCAATACACATCCATACCCCTATGGACAAGTCAAGAGATGTTCCGAAAACTGAAAATATTACCTTTTTGCACTTGACCTAATCACTCTTTCCATATTAAAATCAGTTAAAATACCTTCAACAAAAAGTTATTTCACCTCTCTTCTTTCATTTCCACCCCATAAAAACTAACAAATGAATGAAAAAGGCAAAAGAAAAAAAATAAAGAAAAAATACACTATAATTAAGGGGAACTATATTCGTGAACAACGAAAAGCGGGGTCATTAATTGTGGTCTTGGGCTATTAGGGGCCAAAAACTTGACCAATTCCAATAAAACTTGGCATGATTTAAGCTTAGTGTATTATAAGTCAGTTTACAAAGTTTAAAAGCCATATGATATATATTATAGAAAATGTGGCATTTTTTATATCTCAACTTTAGTTGCTGAATTGAGACGTTGAAATAGAAAAACTTCAACTTTCAAATTTTGGCTTCAAAATTTCCCCAAAACACCAAATTGCACTTTTTTATGTCTCAATGTGTAAGATATTATATATTCAAAGTAAATGATAGCATACTTAATGTATGAGACTTATAAAAATTTGACAAAAAGTAATTTTATATGTGCCTATGCCAAAAAATAGAGGTTTTCAAATGAAGCGAGGCCTTATATGAAATGCAATATTTTCCACTAACAACAATTTTTTGAAGTTGTTAAGTTAAAACAAAACATTTAACATATCATAAATGTTCTTTTCATGTAAATATAAGTTTCAAAAAGCATAACACATGAGTTTTACATGGTATTAAGCAATGTCAAGCTTAAAATAACAAGTTGTCAATTTAGGCCGTTCCCTATATTTCCATATTTAATTGCATATAAATGATATTGGAGATGGAAATATGCTTCTTTTTGCCAAAATCCTTGCTGAGATATGATCAAATTTGAAGCCTGGATGTAACAAGACTGTTGCTTTTAATTGTATATGTAGAAAGTATGGTCTGATGCAAAGTTTTTTCAATTTACTGTTTAAAACCTGCATGGAATTTCAGTCTTAAAATGCCAATATTTTAACCACCAGCCATCCAGCAGAAGAAAATAAAGGTATTCTGTGAAACAGACAAGTTTAAACAACCTGCAATAAGTGCTTTTCATATAGATTCAGTGCAATCTGTTTAAAGAAATACAATTTTAAAGTGCATAGAACTTCATATTTCCCTTGCTTCGTACGGACCGCTAGACCTAGACTATTAAAACAGCACATTTTATACTCTTTTTATGCTTTTATCCACTTTTCCTTGTGTTCAGAGTTCACAAATGAGTAAAACACATGAAATAAATACCACAAACACAAATAGGTATCAGAAAAAAATTGTCAGAGAAAAAATAAGGATGCTGATTTTGCAAAAATGTGGAAAAAAGTGAAAAAGCTACTTTTTGGGCATATTAGCAGAAAAGTGACTTTTTTTTACAAATTTTCTATCAAATAAAAGTGGAAATCATTTCTTCTCATATAGTTTGACAAATCAATACCAATAGATCATTCAGAGAAGTTGTCAAAGTATAAATTCAAAATTTGCTGAAATGCACCTCTTAGGCCACAGACCACAATTAATTCCTCTATTAGTTCTTTATAACTTTTTGTCTCATTAAAAAAAATGGACCTAATCTTTTTGTCAAATTTTTTGTGTGTGTAATGTATATTACTAGTCCAAAAACATATCCAAAATTCAGAAAGATTGCTCTGATGTAACTTACAATTTTAGCCAATACACATCCATACCCCTATGGACAAGTCAAGAGATGTTCCGAAAACTGAAAATATTACCTTTTTGCACTTGACCTAATCACTCTTTCCATATTAAAATCAGTTAAAATACCTTCAACAAAAAGTTATTTCACCTCTCTTCTTTCATTTCCACCCCATAAAAACTAACAAAATGAATGAAAAAGGCAAAGAAAAAAAATAAAGAAAAAATACACTATAATTAAGGGGAACTATATTCGTGAACAACGAAAAGCGGGGTCATTAATTGTGGTCTTGGGCCTATTAGGGGCCAAAAACTTGACCAATTCCAATAAAACTTGGCATGATTTAAGCTTAGTGTATTATAAGTCAGTTTACAAAGTTTAAAAGCCATATGATATATATTATAGAAAATGTGGCATTTTTTATATCTCAACTTTAGTTGCTGAATTGAGACGTTGAAATAGAAAAACTTCAACTTTCAAATTTTGGCTTCAAAAATTTCCCCAAAACACCAAATTGCACTTTTTTATGTCTCAATGTGTAAGATATTATATATTCAAAGTAAATGATAGCATACTTAATGTATGAGACTTATAAAAATTTGACAAAAAGTAATTTTATATGTGCCTATGCCAAAAAATAGAGGTTTTCAAATGAAGCGAGGCCTTATATGAAATGCAATATTTTCCACTAACAACAATTTTTTGAAGTTGTTAAGTTAAAACAAAACATTTAACATATCATAAATGTTCTTTTCATGTAAATATAAGTTTCAAAAAGCATAACACATGAGTTTTACATGGTATTAAGCAATGTCAAGCTTAAAATAACAAGTTGTCAATTTAGGCCGTTCCCTATATTTCCATATTTAATTGCATATAAATGATATTGGAGATGGAAATATGCTTCTTTTTGCCAAAATCCTTGCTGAGATATGATCAAATTTGAAGCCTGGATGTAACAAGACTGTTGCTTTTAATTGTATATGTAGAAAGTATGGTCTGATGCAAAGTTTTTTCAATTTACTGTTTAAAACCTGCATGGAATTTCAGTCTTAAAATGCCAATATTTTAACCACCAGCCATCCAGCAGAAGAAAATAAAGGTATTCTGTGAAACAGACAAGTTTAAACAACCTGCAATAAGTGCTTTTCATATAGATTCAGTGCAATCTGTTTAAAGAAATACAATTTTAAAGTGCATAGAACTTCATATTTCCCTTGCTTCGTACGGACCGCTAGACCTAGACTATTAAAACAGCACATTTTATACTCTTTTTATGCTTTTATCCACTTTTCCTTGTGTTCAGAGTTCACAAATGAGTAAAACACATGAAATAAATACCACAAACACAAATAGGTATCAGAAAAAAATTGTCAGAGAAAAAATAAGGATGCTGATTTTGCAAAAATGTGGAAAAAAGTGAAAAAGCTACTTTTTTGGGCATATTAGCAGAAAAGTGACTTTTTTTTACAAATTTCTATCAAATAAAAGTGGAAATCATTTCTTCTCATATAGTTTGACAAATCAATACCAATAGATCATTCAGAGAAGTTGTCAAAGTATAAATTCAAAATTTGCTGAAATGCACCTCTTAGGCCACAGACCACAATTAATTCCTCTATTAGTTCTTTATAACTTTTTGTCTCATTAAAAAAAATGGACCTAATCTTTTTGTCAAATTTTTTGTGTGTGTAATGTATATTACTAGTCCAAAAACATATCCAAAATTCAGAAAGATTGCTCTGATGTAACTTACAATTTTAGCCAATACACATCCATACCCCTATGGACAAGTCAAGAGATGTTACCGAAAACTGAAAATATTACCTTTTTGCACTTGACCTAATCACTCTTTCCATATTAAAATCAGTTAAAATACCTTCAACAAAAAGTTATTTCACCTCTCTTCTTTCATTTCCACCCCATAAAAACTAACAAATGAATGAAAAAGGCAAAGAAAAAAAATAAAGAAAAAATACACTATAATTAAGG
>NW_027267617.1:0-28265 GCF_963676685.1 Mytilus edulis | reverse complement strand
AAAATCTATTATTCTGTCTTGAGATGATGAAAACAAAGATATTAGACACTTTAAACATTAAATATGCAAACTACTCAGCTGTAAAGTTGCCTTTGTTGCCTGTATTAATCAATGAAAAAGCTGAATTATGTCCCTTGGGAGTATTAATTTCCAACAAAAGTCCTTTCAAACAGTAGGAAATGAAAAATTATTTATGTCTGATATAATAAAAGAAAGAAACTACAAAATGAAGCACTTTTGAAATAGTTGCTGCATGCATTATCAAGAATGTGAACAATTCTTTACACAGGAGAGTATAAATTCTATGTAAATTTAGCCTCAAGTGGGCCTCTTTTTTCTTAGATGAACAATTCTAACACTGAAAATGCTTTCAATGTGACCAAATATTGCCTAATTCCATAAACAGTACAAACTAAACCAGACAATTTCCCATTTTAATAGATTATGTTTACAGAAATACCCAAGTTATACATTTAGGGAATTACGCAGCAAAAAAGGGCAAACATTTCAGTAAAAAATATTTGTCGCGACTTAAATTCTGGTGTTTTCAATTGAAAATATCATTGCGAAAGGTGAAATCAAATACAAAAGAACTATAATATGGTGCATTTTACACAATATAGTTAATATTGACATCCTAGAATAAAGTTTTATATCATTACCAATCAATTTGAAAGATCATGATGACTCAGCACTTTTCTCAACACAGTATTGTTCTCAGTGTAAAATTTCTATTCTTTGTGATAAAAATCAAATGTACTAATCAAAAGCTTCAAATTAGTATAAAAGAATTGTAGTTTGAGTGACTTTGATTTCCCTTGCTATCTTCAGTATACTGTGACATAAAGATATAAAGAATTCTTATGACATTATTAATGCAATACTGGGCTATTGTGAAAACCTTGGCTATAATAAATACTTGTATGACCCCAGTACTTAAAGAAACATAGATCATTTTATGTCCCCACCCCTACATGCTGGTTTACCTCATTCTCTACTTCTTTCAGAAAAGCCTTAATAAACAACCTGTATCCAATCATATCTTATCTTATTTAGAAAGAATGATAAATAGTTCCATTTAAACAGATAAAATGGACAGTTCCATTCAATTTGTATTCATTTTATCAAAAATTTACAAGAAATGCACAAATTCAAGATTTTTCATACTAATCTCCATTCCATGCTTTAGTATATGCCATATTGTGGTTGAAATTTTTAGAGCTAGTTATAAAATCTATTATTCTGTCTTGAGATGATGAAAACAAAGATATTAGACACTTTAAACATTAAATATGCAAACTACTCAGCTGTAAAGTTGCCTTTGTTGCCTGTATTAATCAATGAAAAAGCTGAATTATGTCCCTTGGAGTATTAATTTCCAACAAAAGTCCTTTCAAACAGTAGGAAATGAAAAATTATTTATGTCTGATATAATAAAAGAAAGAAACTACAAAATGAAGCACTTTTGAAATAGTTGCTGCATGCATTATCAAGAATGTGAACAATTCTTTACACAGGAGAGTATAAATTCTATGTAAATTTAGCCTCAAGTGGGCCTCTTTTTTTCTTAGATGAACAATTCTAACACTGAAAATGCTTTCAATGTGACCAAATATTGCCTAATTCCATAAACAGTACAAACTAAACCAGACAATTTCCCATTTTAATAGATTATGTTTACAGAAATACCCAAGTTATACATTTAGGGAATTACGCAGCAAAAAAGGCAAACATTTCAGTAAAAAATATTTGTCGCGACTTAAATTCTGGTGTTTTCAATTGAAAATATCATTGCGAAAGGTGAAATCAAATACAAAAGAACTATAATATGGTGCATTTTACACAATATAGTTAATATTGACATCCTAGAATAAAGTTTTATATCATTACCAATCAATTTGAAAGATCATGATGACTCAGCACTTTTCTCAACACAGTATTGTTCTCAGTGTAAAATTTCTATTCTTTGTGATAAAAATCAAATGTACTAATCAAAAGCTTCAAATTAGTATAAAAGAATTGTAGTTTGAGTGACTTTGATTTCCCTTGCTATCTTCAGTATACTGTGACATAAAGATATAAAGAATTCTTATGACATTATTAATGCAATACTGGGCTATTGTGAAAACCTTGGCTATAATAAATACTTGTATGACCCCAGTACTTAAAGAAACATAGATCATTTTATGTCCCCACCCCTACATGCTGGTTTACCTCATTCTCTACTTCTTTCAGAAAAGCCTTAATAAACAACCTGTATCCAATCATATCTTATCTTATTTAGAAAGAATGATAAATAGTTCCATTTAAACAGATAAAATGGACAGTTCCATTCAATTTGTATTCATTTTATCAAAAATTTACAAGAAATGCACAAATTCAAGATTTTTCATACTAATCTCCATTCCATGCTTTAGTATATGCCATATTGTGGTTGAAATTTTTAGAGCTAGTTATAAAATCTATTATTCTGTCTTGAGATGATGAAAACAAAGATATTAGACACTTTAAACATTAAATATGCAAACTACTCAGCTGTAAAGTTGCCTTTGTTGCCTGTATTAATCAATGAAAAAGCTGAATTATGTCCCTTGGGAGTATTAATTTCCAACAAAAGTCCTTTCAAACAGTAGGAAATGAAAAATTATTTATGTCTGATATAATAAAAGAAAGAAACTACAAAATGAAGCACTTTTGAAATAGTTGCTGCATGCATTATCAAGAATGTGAACAATTCTTTACACAGGAGAGTATAAATTCTATGTAAATTTAGCCTCAAGTGGGCCTCTTTTTTTCTTAGATGAACAATTCTAACACTGAAAATGCTTTCAATGTGACCAAATATTGCCTAATTCCATAAACAGTACAAACTAAACCAGACAATTTCCCATTTTAATAGATTATGTTTACAGAAATACCCAAGTTATACATTTAGGGAATTACGCAGCAAAAAAGGCAAACATTTCAGTAAAAAATATTTGTCGCGACTTAAATTCTGGTGTTTTCAATTGAAAATATCATTGCGAAAGGTGAAATCAAATACAAAAGAACTATAATATGGTGCATTTTACACAATATAGTTAATATTGACATCCTAGAATAAAGTTTTATATCATTACCAATCAATTTGAAAGATCATGATGACTCAGCACTTTTCTCAACACAGTATTGTTCTCAGTGTAAAATTTCTATTCTTTGTGATAAAAATCAAATGTACTAATCAAAAGCTTCAAATTAGTATAAAAGAATTGTAGTTTGAGTGACTTTGATTTCCCTTGCTATCTTCAGTATACTGTGACATAAAGATATAAAGAATTCTTATGACATTATTAATGCAATACTGGGCTATTGTGAAAACCTTGGCTATAATAAATACTTGTATGACCCCAGTACTTAAAGAAACATAGATCATTTTATGTCCCCACCCCTACATGCTGGTTTACCTCATTCTCTACTTCTTTCAGAAAAGCCTTAATAAACAACCTGTATCCAATCATATCTTATCTTATTTAGAAAGAATGATAAATAGTTCCATTTAAACAGATAAAATGGACAGTTCCATTCAATTTGTATTCATTTTATCAAAAATTTACAAGAAATGCACAAATTCAAGATTTTTCATACTAATCTCCATTCCATGCTTTAGTATATGCCATATTGTGGTTGAAATTTTTAGAGCTAGTTATAAAATCTATTATTCTGTCTTGAGATGATGAAAACAAAGATATTAGACACTTTAAACATTAAATATGCAAACTACTCAGCTGTAAAGTTGCCTTTGTTGCCTGTATTAATCAATGAAAAAGCTGAATTATGTCCCTTGGGAGTATTAATTTCCAACAAAAGTCCTTTCAAACAGTAGGAAATGAAAAATTATTTATGTCTGATATAATAAAAGAAAGAAACTACAAAATGAAGCACTTTTGAAATAGTTGCTGCATGCATTATCAAGAATGTGAACAATTCTTTACACAGGAGAGTATAAATTCTATGTAAATTTAGCCTCAAGTGGGCCTCTTTTTTTCTTAGATGAACAATTCTAACACTGAAAATGCTTTCAATGTGACCAAATATTGCCTAATTCCATAAACAGTACAAACTAAACCAGACAATTTCCCATTTTAATAGATTATGTTTACAGAAATACCCAAGTTATACATTTAGGGAATTACGCAGCAAAAAAGGCAAACATTTCAGTAAAAAATATTTGTCGCGACTTAAATTCTGGTGTTTTCAATTGAAAATATCATTGCGAAAGGTGAAATCAAATACAAAAGAACTATAATATGGTGCATTTTACACAATATAGTTAATATTGACATCCTAGAATAAAGTTTTATATCATTACCAATCAATTTGAAAGATCATGATGACTCAGCACTTTTCTCAACACAGTATTGTTCTCAGTGTAAAATTTCTATTCTTTGTGATAAAAATCAAATGTACTAATCAAAAGCTTCAAATTAGTATAAAAGAATTGTAGTTTGAGTGACTTTGATTTCCCTTGCTATCTTCAGTATACTGTGACATAAAGATATAAAGAATTCTTATGACATTATTAATGCAATACTGGGCTATTGTGAAAACCTTGGCTATAATAAATACTTGTATGACCCCAGTACTTAAAGAAACATAGATCATTTTATGTCCCCACCCCTACATGCTGGTTTACCTCATTCTCTACTTCTTTCAGAAAAGCCTTAATAAACAACCTGTATCCAATCATATCTTATCTTATTTAGAAAGAATGATAAATAGTTCCATTTAAACAGATAAAATGGACAGTTCCATTCAATTTGTATTCATTTTATCAAAAATTTACAAGAAATGCACAAATTCAAGATTTTTCATACTAATCTCCATTCCATGCTTTAGTATATGCCATATTGTGGTTGAAATTTTTAGAGCTAGTTATAAAATCTATTATTCTGTCTTGAGATGATGAAAACAAAGATATTAGACACTTTAAACATTAAATATGCAAACTACTCAGCTGTAAAGTTGCCTTTGTTGCCTGTATTAATCAATGAAAAAGCTGAATTATGTCCCTTGGGAGTATTAATTTCCAACAAAAGTCCTTTCAAACAGTAGGAAATGAAAAATTATTTATGTCTGATATAATAAAAGAAAGAAACTACAAAATGAAGCACTTTTGAAATAGTTGCTGCATGCATTATCAAGAATGTGAACAATTCTTTACACAGGAGAGTATAAATTCTATGTAAATTTAGCCTCAAGTGGGCCTCTTTTTTTCTTAGATGAACAATTCTAACACTGAAAATGCTTTCAATGTGACCAAATATTGCCTAATTCCATAAACAGTACAAACTAAACCAGACAATTTCCCATTTTAATAGATTATGTTTACAGAAATACCCAAGTTATACATTTAGGGAATTACGCAGCAAAAAAGGCAAACATTTCAGTAAAAAATATTTGTCGCGACTTAAATTCTGGTGTTTTCAATTGAAAATATCATTGCGAAAGGTGAAATCAAATACAAAAGAACTATAATATGGTGCATTTTACACAATATAATTAATATTGACATCCTAGAATAAAGTTTTATATCATTACCAATCAATTTGAAAGATCATGATGACTCAGCACTTTTCTCACACAGTATTGTTCTCAGTGTAAAATTTCTATTCTTTGTGATAAAAATCAAATGTACTAATCAAAAGCTTCAAATTAGTATAAAAGAATTGTAGTTTGAGTGACTTTGATTTCCCTTGCTATCTTCAGTATACTGTGACATAAAGATATAAAGAATTCTTATGACATTATTAATGCAATACTGGGCTATTGTGAAAACCTTGGCTATAATAAATACTTGTATGACCCCAGTACTTAAAGAAACATAGATCATTTTATGTCCCCACCCCTACATGCTGGTTTACCTCATTCTCTACTTCTTTCAGAAAAGCCTTAATAAACAACCTGTATCCAATCATATCTTATCTTATTTAGAAAGAATGATAAATAGTTCCATTTAAACAGATAAAATGGACAGTTCCATTCAATTTGTATTCATTTTATCAAAAATTTACAAGAAATGCACAAATTCAAGATTTTTCATACTAATCTCCATTCCATGCTTTAGTATATGCCATATTGTGGTTGAAATTTTTAGAGCTAGTTATAAAATCTATTATTCTGTCTTGAGATGATGAAAACAAAGATATTAGACACTTTAAACATTAAATATGCAAACTACTCAGCTGTAAAGTTGCCTTTGTTGCCTGTATTAATCAATGAAAAAGCTGAATTATGTCCCTTGGGAGTATTAATTTCCAACAAAAGTCCTTTCAAACAGTAGGAAATGAAAAATTATTTATGTCTGATATAATAAAAGAAAGAAACTACAAAATGAAGCACTTTTGAAATAGTTGCTGCATGCATTATCAAGAATGTGAACAATTCTTTACACAGGAGAGTATAAATTCTATGTAAATTTAGCCTCAAGTGGGCCTCTTTTTTTCTTAGATGAACAATTCTAACACTGAAAATGCTTTCAATGTGACCAAATATTGCCTAATTCCATAAACAGTACAAACTAAACCAGACAATTTCCCATTTTAATAGATTATGTTTACAGAAATACCCAAGTTATACATTTAGGGAATTACGCAGCAAAAAAGGCAAACATTTCAGTAAAAAATATTTGTCGCGACTTAAATTCTGGTGTTTTCAATTGAAAATATCATTGCGAAAGGTGAAATCAAATACAAAAGAACTATAATATGGTGCATTTTACACAATATAGTTAATATTGACATCCTAGAATAAAGTTTTATATCATTACCAATCAATTTGAAAGATCATGATGACTCAGCACTTTTCTCAACACAGTATTGTTCTCAGTGTAAAATTTCTATTCTTTGTGATAAAAATCAAATGTACTAATCAAAAGCTTCAAATTAGTATAAAAGAATTGTAGTTTGAGTGACTTTGATTTCCCTTGCTATCTTCAGTATACTGTGACATAAAGATATAAAGAATTCTTATGACATTATTAATGCAATACTGGGCTATTGTGAAAACCTTGGCTATAATAAATACTTGTATGACCCCAGTACTTAAAGAAACATAGATCATTTTATGTCCCCACCCCTACATGCTGGTTTACCTCATTCTCTACTTCTTTCAGAAAAGCCTTAATAAACAACCTGTATCCAATCATATCTTATCTTATTTAGAAAGAATGATAAATAGTTCCATTTAAACAGATAAAATGGACAGTTCCATTCAATTTGTATTCATTTTATCAAAAATTTACAAGAAATGCACAAATTCAAGATTTTTCATACTAATCTCCATTCCATGCTTTAGTATATGCCATATTGTGGTTGAAATTTTTAGAGCTAGTTATAAAATCTATTATTCTGTCTTGAGATGATGAAAACAAAGATATTAGACACTTTAAACATTAAATATGCAAACTACTCAGCTGTAAAGTTGCCTTTGTTGCCTGTATTAATCAATGAAAAAGCTGAATTATGTCCCTTGGGAGTATTAATTTCCAACAAAAGTCCTTTCAAACAGTAGGAAATGAAAAATTATTTATGTCTGATATAATAAAAGAAAGAAACTACAAAATGAAGCACTTTTGAAATAGTTGCTGCATGCATTATCAAGAATGTGAACAATTCTTTACACAGGAGAGTATAAATTCTATGTAAATTTAGCCTCAAGTGGGCCTCTTTTTTTCTTAGATGAACAATTCTAACACTGAAAATGCTTTCAATGTGACCAAATATTGCCTAATTCCATAAACAGTACAAACTAAACCAGACAATTTCCCATTTTAATAGATTATGTTTACAGAAATACCCAAGTTATACATTTAGGGAATTACGCAGCAAAAAAGGCAAACATTTCAGTAAAAAATATTTGTCGCGACTTAAATTCTGGTGTTTTCAATTGAAAATATCATTGCGAAAGGTGAAATCAAATACAAAAGAACTATAATATGGTGCATTTTACACAATATAGTTAATATTGACATCCTAGAATAAAGTTTTATATCATTACCAATCAATTTGAAAGATCATGATGACTCAGCACTTTTCTCAACACAGTATTGTTCTCAGTGTAAAATTTCTATTCTTTGTGATAAAAATCAAATGTACTAATCAAAAGCTTCAAATTAGTATAAAAGAATTGTAGTTTGAGTGACTTTGATTTCCCTTGCTATCTTCAGTATACTGTGACATAAAGATATAAAGAATTCTTATGACATTATTAATGCAATACTGGGCTATTGTGAAAACCTTGGCTATAATAAATACTTGTATGACCCCAGTACTTAAAGAAACATAGATCATTTTATGTCCCCACCCCTACATGCTGGTTTACCTCATTCTCTACTTCTTTCAGAAAAGCCTTAATAAACAACCTGTATCCAATCATATCTTATCTTATTTAGAAAGAATGATAAATAGTTCCATTTAAACAGATAAAATGGACAGTTCCATTCAATTTGTATTCATTTTATCAAAAATTTACAAGAAATGCACAAATTCAAGATTTTTCATACTAATCTCCATTCCATGCTTTAGTATATGCCATATTGTGGTTGAAATTTTTAGAGCTAGTTATAAAATCTATTATTCTGTCTTGAGATGATGAAAACAAAGATATTAGACACTTTAAACATTAAATATGCAAACTACTCAGCTGTAAAGTTGCCTTTGTTGCCTGTATTAATCAATGAAAAAGCTGAATTATGTCCCTTGGGAGTATTAATTTCCAACAAAAGTCCTTTCAAACAGTAGGAAATGAAAAATTATTTATGTCTGATATAATAAAAGAAAGAAACTACAAAATGAAGCACTTTTGAAATAGTTGCTGCATGCATTATCAAGAATGTGAACAATTCTTTACACAGGAGAGTATAAATTCTATGTAAATTTAGCCTCAAGTGGGCCTCTTTTTTTCTTAGATGAACAATTCTAACACTGAAAATGCTTTCAATGTGACCAAATATTGCCTAATTCCATAAACAGTACAAACTAAACCAGACAATTTCCCATTTTAATAGATTATGTTTACAGAAATACCCAAGTTATACATTTAGGGAATTACGCAGCAAAAAAGGCAAACATTTCAGTAAAAAATATTTGTCGCGACTTAAATTCTGGTGTTTTCAATTGAAAATATCATTGCGAAAGGTGAAATCAAATACAAAAGAACTATAATATGGTGCATTTTACACAATATAGTTAATATTGACATCCTAGAATAAAGTTTTATATCATTACCAATCAATTTGAAAGATCATGATGACTCAGCACTTTTCTCAACACAGTATTGTTCTCAGTGTAAAATTTCTATTCTTTGTGATAAAAATCAAATGTACTAATCAAAAGCTTCAAATTAGTATAAAAGAATTGTAGTTTGAGTGACTTTGATTTCCCTTGCTATCTTCAGTATACTGTGACATAAAGATATAAAGAATTCTTATGACATTATTAATGCAATACTGGGCTATTGTGAAAACCTTGGCTATAATAAATACTTGTATGACCCCAGTACTTAAAGAAACATAGATCATTTTATGTCCCCACCCCTACATGCTGGTTTACCTCATTCTCTACTTCTTTCAGAAAAGCCTTAATAAACAACCTGTATCCAATCATATCTTATCTTATTTAGAAAGAATGATAAATAGTTCCATTTAAACAGATAAAATGGACAGTTCCATTCAATTTGTATTCATTTTATCAAAAATTTACAAGAAATGCACAAATTCAAGATTTTTCATACTAATCTCCATTCCATGCTTTAGTATATGCCATATTGTGGTTGAAATTTTTAGAGCTAGTTATAAAATCTATTATTCTGTCTTGAGATGATGAAAACAAAGATATTAGACACTTTAAACATTAAATATGCAAACTACTCAGCTGTAAAGTTGCCTTTGTTGCCTGTATTAATCAATGAAAAAGCTGAATTATGTCCCTTGGGAGTATTAATTTCCAACAAAAGTCCTTTCAAACAGTAGGAAATGAAAAATTATTTATGTCTGATATAATAAAAGAAAGAAACTACAAAATGAAGCACTTTTGAAATAGTTGCTGCATGCATTATCAAGAATGTGAACAATTCTTTACACAGGAGAGTATAAATTCTATGTAAATTTAGCCTCAAGTGGGCCTCTTTTTTTCTTAGATGAACAATTCTAACACTGAAAATGCTTTCAATGTGACCAAATATTGCCTAATTCCATAAACAGTACAAACTAAACCAGACAATTTCCCATTTTAATAGATTATGTTTACAGAAATACCCAAGTTATACATTTAGGGAATTACGCAGCAAAAAAGGCAAACATTTCAGTAAAAAATATTTGTCCCGACTTAAATTCTGGTGTTTTCAATTGAAAATATCATTGCGAAAGGTGAAATCAAATACAAAAGAACTATAATATGGTGCATTTTACACAATATAGTTAATATTGACATCCTAGAATAAAGTTTTATATCATTACCAATCAATTTGAAAGATCATGATGACTCAGCACTTTTCTCAACACAGTATTGTTCTCAGTGTAAAATTTCTATTCTTTGTGATAAAAATCAAATGTACTAATCAAAAGCTTCAAATTAGTATAAAAGAATTGTAGTTTGAGTGACTTTGATTTCCCTTGCTATCTTCAGTATACTGTGACATAAAGATATAAAGAATTCTTATGACATTATTAATGCAATACTGGGCTATTGTGAAAACCTTGGCTATAATAAATACTTGTATGACCCCAGTACTTAAAGAAACATAGATCATTTTATGTCCCCACCCCTACATGCTGGTTTACCTCATTCTCTACTTCTTTCAGAAAAGCCTTAATAAACAACCTGTATCCAATCATATCTTATCTTATTTAGAAAGAATGATAAATAGTTCCATTTAAACAGATAAAATGGACAGTTCCATTCAATTTGTATTCATTTTATCAAAAATTTACAAGAAATGCACAAATTCAAGATTTTTCATACTAATCTCCATTCCATGCTTTAGTATATGCCATATTGTGGTTGAAATTTTTAGAGCTAGTTATAAAATCTATTATTCTGTCTTGAGATGATGAAAACAAAGATATTAGACACTTTAAACATTAAATATGCAAACTACTCAGCTGTAAAGTTGCCTTTGTTGCCTGTATTAATCAATGAAAAAGCTGAATTATGTCCCTTGGGAGTATTAATTTCCAACAAAAGTCCTTTCAAACAGTAGGAAATGAAAAATTATTTATGTCTGATATAATAAAAGAAAGAAACTACAAAATGAAGCACTTTTGAAATAGTTGCTGCATGCATTATCAAGAATGTGAACAATTCTTTACACAGGAGAGTATAAATTCTATGTAAATTTAGCCTCAAGTGGGCCTCTTTTTTTCTTAGATGAACAATTCTAACACTGAAAATGCTTTCAATGTGACCAAATATTGCCTAATTCCATAAACAGTACAAACTAAACCAGACAATTTCCCATTTTAATAGATTATGTTTACAGAAATACCCAAGTTATACATTTAGGGAATTACGCAGCAAAAAAGGCAAACATTTCAGTAAAAAATATTTGTCGCGACTTAAATTCTGGTGTTTTCAATTGAAAATATCATTGCGAAAGGTGAAATCAAATACAAAAGAACTATAATATGGTGCATTTTACACAATATAGTTAATATTGACATCCTAGAATAAAGTTTTATATCATTACCAATCAATTTGAAAGATCATGATGACTCAGCACTTTTCTCAACACAGTATTGTTCTCAGTGTAAAATTTCTATTCTTTGTGATAAAAATCAAATGTACTAATCAAAAGCTTCAAATTAGTATAAAAGAATTGTAGTTTGAGTGACTTTGATTTCCCTTGCTATCTTCAGTATACTGTGACATAAAGATATAAAGAATTCTTATGACATTATTAATGCAATACTGGGCTATTGTGAAAACCTTGGCTATAATAAATACTTGTATGACCCCAGTACTTAAAGAAACATAGATCATTTTATGTCCCCACCCCTACATGCTGGTTTACCTCATTCTCTACTTCTTTCAGAAAAGCCTTAATAAACAACCTGTATCCAATCATATCTTATCTTATTTAGAAAGAATGATAAATAGTTCCATTTAAACAGATAAAATGGACAGTTCCATTCAATTTGTATTCATTTTATCAAAAATTTACAAGAAATGCACAAATTCAAGATTTTTCATACTAATCTCCATTCCATGCTTTAGTATATGCCATATTGTGGTTGAAATTTTTAGAGCTAGTTATAAAATCTATTATTCTGTCTTGAGATGATGAAAACAAAGATATTAGACACTTTAAACATTAAATATGCAAACTACTCAGCTGTAAAGTTGCCTTTGTTGCCTGTATTAATCAATGAAAAAGCTGAATTATGTCCCTTGGGAGTATTAATTTCCAACAAAAGTCCTTTCAAACAGTAGGAAATGAAAAATTATTTATGTCTGATATAATAAAAGAAAGAAACTACAAAATGAAGCACTTTTGAAATAGTTGCTGCATGCATTATCAAGAATGTGAACAATTCTTTACACAGGAGAGTATAAATTCTATGTAAATTTAGCCTCAAGTGGGCCTCTTTTTTTCTTAGATGAACAATTCTAACACTGAAAATGCTTTCAATGTGACCAAATATTGCCTAATTCCATAAACAGTACAAACTAAACCAGACAATTTCCCATTTTAATAGATTATGTTTACAGAAATACCCAAGTTATACATTTAGGGAATTACGCAGCAAAAAAGGCAAACATTTCAGTAAAAAATATTTGTCGCGACTTAAATTCTGGTGTTTTCAATTGAAAATATCATTGCGAAAGGTGAAATCAAATACAAAAGAACTATAATATGGTGCATTTTACACAATATAGTTAATATTGACATCCTAGAATAAAGTTTTATATCATTACCAATCAATTTGAAAGATCATGATGACTCAGCACTTTTCTCAACACAGTATTGTTCTCAGTGTAAAATTTCTATTCTTTGTGATAAAAATCAAATGTACTAATCAAAAGCTTCAAATTAGTATAAAAGAATTGTAGTTTGAGTGACTTTGATTTCCCTTGCTATCTTCAGTATACTGTGACATAAAGATATAAAGAATTCTTATGACATTATTAATGCAATACTGGGCTATTGTGAAAACCTTGGCTATAATAAATACTTGTATGACCCCAGTACTTAAAGAAACATAGATCATTTTATGTCCCCACCCCTACATGCTGGTTTACCTCATTCTCTACTTCTTTCAGAAAAGCCTTAATAAACAACCTGTATCCAATCATATCTTATCTTATTTAGAAAGAATGATAAATAGTTCCATTTAAACAGATAAAATGGACAGTTCCATTCAATTTGTATTCATTTTATCAAAAATTTACAAGAAATGCACAAATTCAAGATTTTTCATACTAATCTCCATTCCATGCTTTAGTATATGCCATATTGTGGTTGAAATTTTTAGAGCTAGTTATAAAATCTATTATTCTGTCTTGAGATGATGAAAACAAAGATATTAGACACTTTAAACATTAAATATGCAAACTACTCAGCTGTAAAGTTGCCTTTGTTGCCTGTATTAATCAATGAAAAAGCTGAATTATGTCCCTTGGGAGTATTAATTTCCAACAAAAGTCCTTTCAAACAGTAGGAAATGAAAAATTATTTATGTCTGATATAATAAAAGAAAGAAACTACAAAATGAAGCACTTTTGAAATAGTTGCTGCATGCATTATCAAGAATGTGAACAATTCTTTACACAGGAGAGTATAAATTCTATGTAAATTTAGCCTCAAGTGGGCCTCTTTTTTTCTTAGATGAACAATTCTAACACTGAAAATGCTTTCAATGTGACCAAATATTGCCTAATTCCATAAACAGTACAAACTAAACCAGACAATTTCCCATTTTAATAGATTATGTTTACAGAAATACCCAAGTTATACATTTAGGGAATTACGCAGCAAAAAAGGCAAACATTTCAGTAAAAAATATTTGTCGCGACTTAAATTCTGGTGTTTTCAATTGAAAATATCATTGCGAAAGGTGAAATCAAATACAAAAGAACTATAATATGGTGCATTTTACACAATATAGTTAATATTGACATCCTAGAATAAAGTTTTATATCATTACCAATCAATTTGAAAGATCATGATGACTCAGCACTTTTCTCAACACAGTATTGTTCTCAGTGTAAAATTTCTATTCTTTGTGATAAAAATCAAATGTACTAATCAAAAGCTTCAAATTAGTATAAAAGAATTGTAGTTTGAGTGACTTTGATTTCCCTTGCTATCTTCAGTATACTGTGACATAAAGATATAAAGAATTCTTATGACATTATTAATGCAATACTGGGCTATTGTGAAAACCTTGGCTATAATAAATACTTGTATGACCCCAGTACTTAAAGAAACATAGATCATTTTATGTCCCCACCCCTACATGCTGGTTTACCTCATTCTCTACTTCTTTCAGAAAAGCCTTAATAAACAACCTGTATCCAATCATATCTTATCTTATTTAGAAAGAATGATAAATAGTTCCATTTAAACAGATAAAATGGACAGTTCCATTCAATTTGTATTCATTTTATCAAAAATTTACAAGAAATGCACAAATTCAAGATTTTTCATACTAATCTCCATTCCATGCTTTAGTATATGCCATATTGTGGTTGAAATTTTTAGAGCTAGTTATAAAATCTATTATTCTGTCTTGAGATGATGAAAACAAAGATATTAGACACTTTAAACATTAAATATGCAAACTACTCAGCTGTAAAGTTGCCTTTGTTGCCTGTATTAATCAATGAAAAAGCTGAATTATGTCCCTTGGGAGTATTAATTTCCAACAAAAGTCCTTTCAAACAGTAGGAAATGAAAAATTATTTATGTCTGATATAATAAAAGAAAGAAACTACAAAATGAAGCACTTTTGAAATAGTTGCTGCATGCATTATCAAGAATGTGAACAATTCTTTACACAGGAGAGTATAAATTCTATGTAAATTTAGCCTCAAGTGGGCCTCTTTTTTTCTTAGATGAACAATTCTAACACTGAAAATGCTTTCAATGTGACCAAATATTGCCTAATTCCATAAACAGTACAAACTAAACCAGACAATTTCCCATTTTAATAGATTATGTTTACAGAAATACCCAAGTTATACATTTAGGGAATTACGCAGCAAAAAAGGCAAACATTTCAGTAAAAAATATTTGTCGCGACTTAAATTCTGGTGTTTTCAATTGAAAATATCATTGCGAAAGGTGAAATCAAATACAAAAGAACTATAATATGGTGCATTTTACACAATATAGTTAATATTGACATCCTAGAATAAAGTTTTATATCATTACCAATCAATTTGAAAGATCATGATGACTCAGCACTTTTCTCAACACAGTATTGTTCTCAGTGTAAAATTTCTATTCTTTGTGATAAAAATCAAATGTACTAATCAAAAGCTTCAAATTAGTATAAAAGAATTGTAGTTTGAGTGACTTTGATTTCCCTTGCTATCTTCAGTATACTGTGACATAAAGATATAAAGAATTCTTATGACATTATTAATGCAATACTGGGCTATTGTGAAAACCTTGGCTATAATAAATACTTGTATGACCCCAGTACTTAAAGAAACATAGATCATTTTATGTCCCCACCCCTACATGCTGGTTTACCTCATTCTCTACTTCTTTCAGAAAAGCCTTAATAAACAACCTGTATCCAATCATATCTTATCTTATTTAGAAAGAATGATAAATAGTTCCATTTAAACAGATAAAATGGACAGTTCCATTCAATTTGTATTCATTTTATCAAAAATTTACAAGAAATGCACAAATTCAAGATTTTTCATACTAATCTCCATTCCATGCTTTAGTATATGCCATATTGTGGTTGAAATTTTTAGAGCTAGTTATAAAATCTATTATTCTGTCTTGAGATGATGAAAACAAAGATATTAGACACTTTAAACATTAAATATGCAAACTACTCAGCTGTAAAGTTGCCTTTGTTGCCTGTATTAATCAATGAAAAAGCTGAATTATGTCCCTTGGGAGTATTAATTTCCAACAAAAGTCCTTTCAAACAGTAGGAAATGAAAAATTATTTATGTCTGATATAATAAAAGAAAGAAACTACAAAATGAAGCACTTTTGAAATAGTTGCTGCATGCATTATCAAGAATGTGAACAATTCTTTACACAGGAGAGTATAAATTCTATGTAAATTTAGCCTCAAGTGGGCCTCTTTTTTTCTTAGATGAACAATTCTAACACTGAAAATGCTTTCAATGTGACCAAATATTGCCTAATTCCATAAACAGTACAAACTAAACCAGACAATTTCCCATTTTAATAGATTATGTTTACAGAAATACCCAAGTTATACATTTAGGGAATTACGCAGCAAAAAAGGCAAACATTTCAGTAAAAAATATTTGTCGCGACTTAAATTCTGGTGTTTTCAATTGAAAATATCATTGCGAAAGGTGAAATCAAATACAAAAGAACTATAATATGGTGCATTTTACACAATATAGTTAATATTGACATCCTAGAATAAAGTTTTATATCATTACCAATCAATTTGAAAGATCATGATGACTCAGCACTTTTCTCAACACAGTATTGTTCTCAGTGTAAAATTTCTATTCTTTGTGATAAAAATCAAATGTACTAATCAAAAGCTTCAAATTAGTATAAAAGAATTGTAGTTTGAGTGACTTTGATTTCCCTTGCTATCTTCAGTATACTGTGACATAAAGATATAAAGAATTCTTATGACATTATTAATGCAATACTGGGCTATTGTGAAAACCTTGGCTATAATAAATACTTGTATGACCCCAGTACTTAAAGAAACATAGATCATTTTATGTCCCCACCCCTACATGCTGGTTTACCTCATTCTCTACTTCTTTCAGAAAAGCCTTAATAAACAACCTGTATCCAATCATATCTTATCTTATTTAGAAAGAATGATAAATAGTTCCATTTAAACAGATAAAATGGACAGTTCCATTCAATTTGTATTCATTTTATCAAAAATTTACAAGAAATGCACAAATTCAAGATTTTTCATACTAATCTCCATTCCATGCTTTAGTATATGCCATATTGTGGTTGAAATTTTTAGAGCTAGTTATAAAATCTATTATTCTGTCTTGAGATGATGAAAACAAAGATATTAGACACTTTAAACATTAAATATGCAAACTACTCAGCTGTAAAGTTGCCTTTGTTGCCTGTATTAATCAATGAAAAAGCTGAATTATGTCCCTTGGGAGTATTAATTTCCAACAAAAGTCCTTTCAAACAGTAGGAAATGAAAAATTATTTATGTCTGATATAATAAAAGAAAGAAACTACAAAATGAAGCACTTTTGAAATAGTTGCTGCATGCATTATCAAGAATGTGAACAATTCTTTACACAGGAGAGTATAAATTCTATGTAAATTTAGCCTCAAGTGGGCCTCTTTTTTTCTTAGATGAACAATTCTAACACTGAAAATGCTTTCAATGTGACCAAATATTGCCTAATTCCATAAACAGTACAAACTAAACCAGACAATTTCCCATTTTAATAGATTATGTTTACAGAAATACCCAAGTTATACATTTAGGGAATTACGCAGCAAAAAAGGCAAACATTTCAGTAAAAAATATTTGTCGCGACTTAAATTCTGGTGTTTTCAATTGAAAATATCATTGCGAAAGGTGAAATCAAATACAAAAGAACTATAATATGGTGCATTTTACACAATATAGTTAATATTGACATCCTAGAATAAAGTTTTATATCATTACCAATCAATTTGAAAGATCATGATGACTCAGCACTTTTCTCAACACAGTATTGTTCTCAGTGTAAAATTTCTATTCTTTGTGATAAAAATCAAATGTACTAATCAAAAGCTTCAAATTAGTATAAAAGAATTGTAGTTTGAGTGACTTTGATTTCCCTTGCTATCTTCAGTATACTGTGACATAAAGATATAAAGAATTCTTATGACATTATTAATGCAATACTGGGCTATTGTGAAAACCTTGGCTATAATAAATACTTGTATGACCCCAGTACTTAAAGAAACATAGATCATTTTATGTCCCCACCCCTACATGCTGGTTTACCTCATTCTCTACTTCTTTCAGAAAAGCCTTAATAAACAACCTGTATCCAATCATATCTTATCTTATTTAGAAAGAATGATAAATAGTTCCATTTAAACAGATAAAATGGACAGTTCCATTCAATTTGTATTCATTTTATCAAAAATTTACAAGAAATGCACAAATTCAAGATTTTTCATACTAATCTCCATTCCATGCTTTAGTATATGCCATATTGTGGTTGAAATTTTTAGAGCTAGTTATAAAATCTATTATTCTGTCTTGAGATGATGAAAACAAAGATATTAGACACTTTAAACATTAAATATGCAAACTACTCAGCTGTAAAGTTGCCTTTGTTGCCTGTATTAATCAATGAAAAAGCTGAATTATGTCCCTTGGGAGTATTAATTTCCAACAAAAGTCCTTTCAAACAGTAGGAAATGAAAAATTATTTATGTCTTATATAATAAAAGAAAGAAACTACAAAATGAAGCACTTTTGAAATAGTTGCTGCATGCATTATCAAGAATGTGAACAATTCTTTACACAGGAGAGTATAAATTCTATGTAAATTTAGCCTCAAGTGGGCCTCTTTTTTTCTTAGATGAACAATTCTAACACTGAAAATGCTTTCAATGTGACCAAATATTGCCTAATTCCATAAACAGTACAAACTAAACCAGACAATTTCCCATTTTAATAGATTATGTTTACAGAAATACCCAAGTTATACATTTAGGGAATTACGCAGCAAAAAAGGCAAACATTTCAGTAAAAAATATTTGTCGCGACTTAAATTCTGGTGTTTTCAATTGAAAATATCATTGCGAAAGGTGAAATCAAATACAAAAGAACTATAATATGGTGCATTTTACACAATATAGTTAATATTGACATCCTAGAATAAAGTTTTATATCATTACCAATCAATTTGAAAGATCATGATGACTCAGCACTTTTCTCAACACAGTATTGTTCTCAGTGTAAAATTTCTATTCTTTGTGATAAAAATCAAATGTACTAATCAAAAGCTTCAAATTAGTATAAAAGAATTGTAGTTTGAGTGACTTTGATTTCCCTTGCTATCTTCAGTATACTGTGACATAAAGATATAAAGAATTCTTATGACATTATTAATGCAATACTGGGCTATTGTGAAAACCTTGGCTATAATAAATACTTGTATGACCCCAGTACTTAAAGAAACATAGATCATTTTATGTCCCCACCCCTACATGCTGGTTTACCTCATTCTCTACTTCTTTCAGAAAAGCCTTAATAAACAACCTGTATCCAATCATATCTTATCTTATTTAGAAAGAATGATAAATAGTTCCATTTAAACAGATAAAATGGACAGTTCCATTCAATTTGTATTCATTTTATCAAAAATTTACAAGAAATGCACAAATTCAAGATTTTTCATACTAATCTCCATTCCATGCTTTAGTATATGCCATATTGTGGTTGAAATTTTTAGAGCTAGTTATAAAATCTATTATTCTGTCTTGAGATGATGAAAACAAAGATATTAGACACTTTAAACATTAAATATGCAAACTACTCAGCTGTAAAGTTGCCTTTGTTGCCTGTATTAATCAATGAAAAAGCTGAATTATGTCCCTTGGGAGTATTAATTTCCAACAAAAGTCCTTTCAAACAGTAGGAAATGAAAAATTATTTATGTCTGATATAATAAAAGAAAGAAACTACAAAATGAAGCACTTTTGAAATAGTTGCTGCATGCATTATCAAGAATGTGAACAATTCTTTACACAGGAGAGTATAAATTCTATGTAAATTTAGCCTCAAGTGGGCCTCTTTTTTTCTTAGATGAACAATTCTAACACTGAAAATGCTTTCAATGTGACCAAATATTGCCTAATTCCATAAACAGTACAAACTAAACCAGACAATTTCCCATTTTAATAGATTATGTTTACAGAAATACCCAAGTTATACATTTAGGGAATTACGCAGCAAAAAAGGCAAACATTTCAGTAAAAAATATTTGTCGCGACTTAAATTCTGGTGTTTTCAATTAAAAATATCATTGCGAAAGGTGAAATCAAATACAAAAGAACTATAATATGGTGCATTTTACACAATATAGTTAATATTGACATCCTAGAATAAAGTTTTATATCATTACCAATCAATTTGAAAGATCATGATGACTCAGCACTTTTCTCAACACAGTATTGTTCTCAGTGTAAAATTTCTATTCTTTGTGATAAAAATCAAATGTACTAATCAAAAGCTTCAAATTAGTATAAAAGAATTGTAGTTTGAGTGACTTTGATTTCCCTTGCTATCTTCAGTATACTGTGACATAAAGATATAAAGAATTCTTATGACATTATTAATGCAATACTGGGCTATTGTGAAAACCTTGGCTATAATAAATACTTGTATGACCCCAGTACTTAAAGAAACATAGATCATTTTATGTCCCCACCCCTACATGCTGGTTTACCTCATTCTCTACTTCTTTCAGAAAAGCCTTAATAAACAACCTGTATCCAATCATATCTTATCTTATTTAGAAAGAATGATAAATAGTTCCATTTAAACAGATAAAATGGACAGTTCCATTCAATTTGTATTCATTTTATCAAAAATTTACAAGAAATGCACAAATTCAAGATTTTTCATACTAATCTCCATTCCATGCTTTAGTATATGCCATATTGTGGTTGAAATTTTTAGAGCTAGTTATAAAATCTATTATTCTGTCTTGAGATGATGAAAACAAAGATATTAGACACTTTAAACATTAAATATGCAAACTACTCAGCTGTAAAGTTGCCTTTGTTGCCTGTATTAATCAATGAAAAAGCTGAATTATGTCCCTTGGGAGTATTAATTTCCAACAAAAGTCCTTTCAAACAGTAGGAAATGAAAAATTATTTATGTCTGATATAATAAAAGAAAGAAACTACAAAATGAAGCACTTTTGAAATAGTTGCTGCATGCATTATCAAGAATGTGAACAATTCTTTACACAGGAGAGTATAAATTCTATGTAAATTTAGCCTCAAGTGGGCCTCTTTTTTTCTTAGATGAACAATTCTAACACTGAAAATGCTTTCAATGTGACCAAATATTGCCTAATTCCATAAACAGTACAAACTAAACCAGACAATTTCCCATTTTAATAGATTATGTTTACAGAAATACCCAAGTTATACATTTAGGGAATTACGCAGCAAAAAAGGCAAACATTTCAGTAAAAAATATTTGTCGCGACTTAAATTCTGGTGTTTTCAATTGAAAATATCATTGCGAAAGGTGAAATCAAATACAAAAGAACTATAATATGGTGCATTTTACACAATATAGTTAATATTGACATCCTAGAATAAAGTTTTATATCATTACCAATCAATTTGAAAGATCATGATGACTCAGCACTTTTCTCAACACAGTATTGTTCTCAGTGTAAAATTTCTATTCTTTGTGATAAAAAATCAAATGTACTAATCAAAAGCTTCAAATTAGTATAAAAGAATTGTAGTTTGAGTGACTTTGATTTCCCTTGCTATCTTTCAGTATACTGTGACATAAAGATATAAAGAATTCTTATGACATTATTAATGCAATACTGGGCTATTGTGAAAACCTTGGCTATAATAAATACTTGTATGACCCCAGTACTTAAAGAAACAATAGATCATTTTATGTCCCCACCCCTACATGCTGGTTTACCTCATTCTCTACTTCTTTCAGAAAAGCCTTAATAAACAACCTGTATCCAATCATATCTTATCTTATTTAGAAAGAATGATAAATAGTTCCATTTAAACAGATAAAATGGACAGTTCCATTCAATTTGTATTCATTTTATCAAAAATTTACAAGAAATGCACAAATTCAAGATTTTTCATACTAATCTCCATTCCATGCTTTAGTATATGCCATATTGTGGTTGAAATTTTTAGAGCTAGTTATAAAATCTATTATTCTGTCTTGAGATGATGAAAACAAAGATATTAGACACTTTAAACATTAAATATGCAAACTACTCAGCTGTAAAGTTGCCTTTGTTGCCTGTATTAATCAATGAAAAAGCTGAATTATGTCCCTTGGGAGTATTAATTTCCAACAAAAGTCCTTTCAAACAGTAGGAAATGAAAAAATTATTTATGTCTGATATAATAAAAGAAAGAAACTACAAATGAAGCACTTTTGAAATAGTTGCTGCATGCATTATCAAGAATGTGAACAATTCTTTACACAGAGAGAGTATAAATTCTATGTAAATTTAGCCTCAAGTGGGCCTCTTTTTTTCGTAGATGAACAATTCTAACACTGAAAATGCTTTCAATGTGACCAAATATTGCCTAATTCCATAAACAGTACAAACTAAACCAGACAATTTCCCATTTTAATAGATTATGTTTACAGAAATACCCAAGTTATACATTTAGGGAATTACGCAGCAAAAAAGGCAAACATTTCAGTAAAAAATATTTGTCGCGACTTAAATTCTGGTGTTTTCAATTGAAAAATATCATTGCGAAAGGTGAAATCAAATACAAAAGAACTATAATATGGTGCATTTTACACAATATAGTTAATATTGACATCCTAGAATAAAGTTTTTATATCATTACCAATCAATTTGAAAGATCATGATGACTCAGCACTTTTCTCAACACAGTATTGTTCTCAGTGTAAAATTTCTATTCTTTGTGATAAAAATCAAATGTACTAATCAAAAGCTTCAAATTAGTATAAAAGAATTGTAGTTTGAGTGACTTTGATTTCCCTTGCTATCTTCAGTATACTGTGACATAAAGATATAAAGAATTCTTATGACATTATTAATGCAATACTGGGCTATTGTGAAAACCTTGGCTATAATAAATACTTGTATGACCCCAGTACTTAAAGAAACATAGATCATTTTATGTCCCCACCCCTACATGCTGGTTTACCTCATTCTCTACTTCTTTCAGAAAAGCCTTAATAAACAACCTGTATCCAATCATATCTTATCTTATTTAGAAAGAATGATAAATAGTTCCATTTAAACAGATAAAATGGACAGTTCCATTCAATTTGTATTCATTTTATCAAAAATTTACAAGAAATGCACAAATTCAAGATTTTTCATACTAATCTCCATTCCATGCTTTAGTATATGCCATATTGTGGTTGAAATTTTTAGAGCTAGTTATTAAAATCTATTATTCTGTCTTGAGATGATGAAAACAAAGATATTAGACACTTTAAACATTAAATATGCAAACTACTCAGCTGTAAAGTTGCCTTTTGTTGCCTGTATTAATCAATGAAAAAGCTGAATTATGTCCCTTGGGAGTATTAATTTCCAACAAAAGTCCTTTCAAACAGTAGGAAATGAAAAATTATTTATGTCTGATATAATAAAAGAAAGAAACTACAAAATGAAGCACTTTTGAAATAGTTGCTGCATGCATTATCAAGAATGTGAACAATTCTTTACACAGGAGAGTATAAATTCTATGTAAATTTAGCCTCAAGTGGGCCTCTTTTTTTCTTAGATGAACAATTCTAACACTGAAAATGCTTTCAATGTGACCAAATATTGCCTAATTCCATAAACAGTACAAACTAAACCAGACAATTTCCCATTTTAATAGATTATGTTTACAGAAATACCCAAGTTATACATTTAGGGAATTACGCAGCAAAAAAGGCAAACATTTCAGTAAAAAATATTTGTCGCGACTTAAATTCTGGTGTTTTCAATTGAAAATATCATTGCGAAAGGTGAAATCAAATACAAAAGAACTATAATATGGTGCATTTTACACAATATAGTTAATATTGACATCCCTAGAATAAAGTTTTTATATCAATTACCAATCAATTTGAAAGATCATGATGACTCAGCACTTTTCTCAACACAGTATTGTTCTCAGTGTAAAATTTCTATTCTTTGTGATAAAAATCAAAATGTACTAATCAAAAGCTTCAAATTAGTATAAAAGAATTGTAGTTTGAGTGACTTTGATTTCCCTTGCTATCTTCAGTATACTGTGACATAAAGATATAAAGAATTCTTATGACATTATTAATGCAATACTGGGCTATTGTGAAAACCTTGGCTATAATAAATACTTGTATGACCCCAGTACTTAAAGAAACATAGATCATTTTATGTCCCCACCCCTACATGCTGGTTTACCTCATTCTCTACTTCTTTCAGAAAAAGCCTTAATAAACAACCTGTATCCAATCATATCTTATCTTATTTAGAAAGAATGATAAATAGTTCCATTTAAACAGATAAAATGGACAGTTCCATTCAATTTGTATTCATTTTATCAAAAAATTTACAAGAAATGCACAAATTCAAGATTTTTCATACTAATCTCCATTCCATGCTTTAGTATATGCCATATTGTGGTTGAAATTTTTAGAGCTAGTTATAAAATCTATTATTCTGTCTTGAGATGATGAAAACAAAGATATTAGACACTTTAAACATTAAATATGCAAACTACTCAGCTGTAAAGTTGCCTTTGTTGCCTGTATTAATCAATGAAAAAGCTGAATTATGTCCCTTGGGAGTATTAATTTCCAACAAAAGTCCTTTCAAACAGTAGGAAATGAAAAATTATTTATGTCTGATATAATAAAAGAAAGAAACTACAAAATGAAGCACTTTTGAAATAGTTGCTGCATGCATTATCAAGAATGTGAACAATTCTTTACACAGGAGAGTATAAAATTCTATGTAAATTTAGCCTCAAGTGGGCCTCTTTTTTTCTTAGATGAACAATTCTAACACTGAAAATGCTTTCAATGTGACCAAATATTGCCTAATTCCATAAACAGTACAAACTAAACCAGACAATTTCCCATTTTAATAGATTATGTTTACAGAAATACCCAAGTTATACATTTAGGGAATTACGCAGCAAAAAAGGCAAACATTTCAGTAAAAAAATATTTGTCGCGACCTTAAATTCTGGTGTTTTCAATTGAAAATATCATTGCGAAAGGTGAAATCAAATACAAAAGAACTATAATATGGTGCATTTTACACAATATAGTTAATATTGACATCCTAGAATAAAGTTTTTATATCATTACCAATCAATTTGAAAGATCATGATGACTCAGCACTTTTTCTCAACACAGTATTGTTCTCAGTGTAAAATTTCTATTCTTTGTGATAAAAAATCAAATGTACTAATCAAAAGCTTCAAATTAGTATAAAAGAATTGTAGTTTGAGTGACTTTGATTTCCCTTGCTATCTTCAGTATACTGTGACATAAAGATATAAAGAATTCTTATGACATTATTAATGCAATACTGGGCTATTGTGAAAACCTTGGCTATAATAAAATACTTGTATGACCCCAGTACTTAAAGAAACATAGATCATTTTATGTCCCCACCCCTACATGCTGGTTTACCTCATTCTCTACTTCTTTCAGAAAAGCCTTAATAAACAACCTGTATCCAATCATATCTTATCTTATTTAGAAAGAATGATAAATAGTTCCATTTAAACAGATAAAATGGACAGTTCCATTCAATTTGTATTCATTTTATCAAAAATTTACAAGAAATGCACAAATTCAAGATTTTTCATACTAATCTCCATTCCATGCTTTAGTATATGCCATATTGTGGTTGAAATTTTTAGAGCTAGTTATAAAATCTATTATTCTGTCTTGAGATGATGAAAACAAAGATATTAGACACTTTAAACATTAAATATGCAAACTACTCAGCTGTAAAGTTTGCCTTTGTTGCCTGTATTAATCAATGAAAAAGCTGAATTATGTCCCTTGGGGAGTATTAATTTCCAACAAAAGTCCTTTCAAACAGTAGGAAATGAAAAATTATTTATGTCTGATATAATAAAAGAAAGAAACTACAAAATGAAGCACTTTTGAAATAGTTGCTGCATGCATTATCAAGAATGTGAACAATTCTTTACACAGGAGGAGTATAAATTCTATGTAAATTTAGCCTCAAGTGGGCCTCTTTTTTCTTAGATGAACAATTCTAACACTGAAAATGCTTTCAATGTGACCAAATATTGCCTAATTCCATAAACAGTACAAACTAAACCAGACAATTTCCCATTTTAATAGATTATGTTTACAGAAATACCCAAGTTATACATTTAGGGAATTACGCAGCAAAAAAGGCAAACATTTCAGTAAAAAATATTTGTCGCGACTTAAATTCTGGTGTTTTCAATTGAAAATATCATTGCGAAAGGTGAAATCAAATACAAAAGAACTATAATATGGTGCATTTTACACAATATAGTTAATATTGACATCCTAGAATAAAGTTTTATATCATTACCAATCAATTTGAAAGATCATGATGACTCAGCACTTTTCTCAACACAGTATTGTTCTCAGTGTAAAATTTCTATTCTTTGTGATAAAAATCAAATGTACTAATCAAAAGCTTCAAATTAGTATAAAAGAATTGTAGTTTGAGTGACTTTGATTTCCCTTGCTATCTTCAGTATACTGTGACATAAAGATATAAAGAATTCTTATGACATTATTAATGCAATACTGGGCTATTGTGAAAACCTTGGCTATAATAAATACTTGTATGACCCCAGTACTTAAAGAAACATAGATCATTTTATGTCCCCACCCCTACATGCTGGTTTACCTCATTCTCTACTTCTTTCAGAAAAGCCTTAATAAACAACCTGTATCCAATCATATCTTATCTTATTTAGAAAGAATGATAAATAGTTCCATTTAAACAGATAAAATGGACAGTTCCATTCAATTTGTATTCATTTTATCAAAAATTTACAAGAAATGCACAAATTCAAGATTTTTTCATACTAATCTCCATTCCATGCTTTAGTATATGCCATATTGTGGTTGAAATTTTTAGAGCTAGTTATAAAATCTATTATTCTGTCTTGAGATGATGAAAACAAAGATATTAGACACTTTAAACATTAAATATGCAAACTACTCAGCTGTAAAGTTGCCTTTGTTGCCTGTATTAATCAATGAAAAAGCTGAATTATGTCCCTTGGGAGTATTAATTTCCAACAAAAGTCCTTTCAAACAGTAGGAAATGAAAAATTATTTATGTCTGATATAATAAAAGAAAGAAACTACAAAATGAAGCACTTTTGAAATAGTTGCTGCATGCATTATCAAGAATGTGAACAATTCTTTACACAGGAGAGTATAAATTCTATGTAAAATTTAGCCTCAAGTGGGCCTCTTTTTTCTTAGATGAACAATTCTAACACTGAAAATGCTTTCATGTGACCAAATATTGCCTAATTCCATAAACAGTACAAACTAAACCAGACATTTCCCATTTTAATAGATTATGTTTACAGAAATACCCAAGTTATACATTTAGGGGAATTACGCAGCAAAAAAGGCAAACATTTCAGTAAAAAATATTTGTCGCGGACTTTAAATTCTGGTGTTTTCAATTGAAAATATCATTGCGAAAGGTGAAATCAAATACAAAAGAAACTATAATATGGTGCATTTTACACAATATAGTTAATATTGACATCCTAGAATAAAGTTTTATATCATTACCAATCAATTTGAAAGATCATGATGACTCAGCACTTTTCTCAACACAGTATTGTTCTCAGTGTAAAATTTCTATTCTTTGTGATAAAAATCAAATGTACTAATCAAAAGCTTCAAATTAGTATAAAAGAATTGTAGTTTGAGTGACTTTGATTTCCCTTGCTATCTTCAGTATACTGTGACATAAAGATATAAAGAATTCTTATGACATTATTAATGCAATACTGGGCTATTGTGAAAACCTTGGCTATAATAAATACTTGTATGACCCCAGTACTTAAAGAAACATAGATCATTTTATGTCCCCACCCCTACATGCTGGTTTACCTCATTCTCTACTTCTTTCAGAAAAGCCTATAATAAACAACCTGTATCCAATCATATCTTATCTTATTTAGAAAGAATGATAAATAGTTCCATTTAAACAGATAAAATGGACAGTTCCATTCAATTTGTATTCATTTTATCAAAAATTTACAAGAAATGCACAAATTCAAGATTTTTCATACTAATCTCCATTCCATGCTTTAGTATATGCCATATT
>NW_027267616.1:0-29659 GCF_963676685.1 Mytilus edulis | reverse complement strand
CTTAAAAAATTTGTGTCTTTGATGACCATTTTTTAAAAGAAAAAAATATGTAGTCGGTCTTTCAATTGAGCATGTGCAATAGTAGTGCTGAGCTTAACTTTATAAACGTTTGATATTTTGAAAAAACTGTAAAAGAGGGACGAAAGATACCAGAGGGACAGTCAAACTCATAAATGGAAAATGAACTGACAACGCCTGGCTAAAAATGAAAGAAGACAAACAGACAAACAATAGAACACATGACACAACATATAAAACTAAAGAATAAGCAACAAGTGATTGATTTTTTTAGTAGATCTTTAGAATATTTGAGAATCCACAACTGATTAACATCGTTGGTTGAGTATACCTCATCCAAACATGTTTAAAGGCAATAGTTTGCTGTGGAAAGAATGGTGATAAGCATTCAAGAAGTATACTCAGTTGAACATCTAAACTAGCAAGCTGAATTTGTTCTTTATAAAAAGGAAAATCACAAAAATACTAAACTCCGTTATAAAAGTCAAATGGAAAGCTCCTAATCAAATGGCAAAATCAAAAAATAAAACACGTCAAACGAATGGACAACAACTGTCATAATCCTGACTTGGTAAAGTTAAGATATCCAGTATAAAGAACGAATATTTTCTCCCGTACTTTTTTATGTTGATACCAAAGTATAGAGTAACGGATATGAGACTTATTCAAATCTCGTCTTTTGTCGTTTTGACATTTTTGTACTCCTACGTTGTAATGAGTTATTAGTTGTCATCTTATTCTTCATTTTCATAATCAACACAACAGTTACTAATCCTAACCCTACCCCTAGCCCTATACCAGTGAAATGAAAATAGCTTAATATTCAGGATCAACTTAGTTTTTACGGTGTTTGCTAGTTTTTACCGATAAATTCTGTGTACCCTTTTTTTCTTTTAGTTTTCTTTTAAACATGCTTATGATATTATATGGTTTTGTATTCTAACTTTCAATATCTTCTATTTATTTATATTGATTCTATTTATCCTAAAATATAGCCTATAACCAAAGATAATCCGTAGTTCCCTAAAAAAAAAAAGCTTGGAAAAAATACTGTATATATACCTATGGAATGCGGTAAATAGTTCACGACAAAACTTTATTTTATTTCGACCGTGTTTGTGAAATGATTGTAGCGCGGGAAATGTAGCAACACACTTTTTGGGATTACATATATTTCTTTTGTATTGAGACAATGCTTTTCATTATGGGTATATCTGAAATAATTCATTCAATATTTATTAATTTTTTACAAAACATATTGCGTATGTGTTTGAATCACACATCTATAATTACTTTCAAAACATACATTTCATATGCAATTTACGTAGTGACTTTCTGTTTAGAATTTTTTCTCGAAGTTCGATGTTTTGTTATTTACTTTTTTATGATTTTAAGGGTGCCATTTTCATAAACTAGCGAAATTCCAAATAAAATGTTATCCTGAGAGATTGAAACATCTATGGTATTTTAATTCTCCGCAGAACAATTCCCAACTTCCAAATGATGGTTTTTGAAGTTGTCCATTTACCAACGTCAACGCACCAATGCTAATTATCAAGCATTGTGAAATGTATCGTTATGTTTATCATGGGAATAAAATTAACAAGTTTTTTATTCCCGCAGTCATCAAGTATAATTAGCAGATGATTTGCTTTTGTATGTTATTTCATAAGAAACGTCTCATTTAAATCTCATGAAATAATACTTTTGTATCATGAAACGATTTTTCCCGCCTTAATTTCCCGCGGGAAATTTAATTAGGGTTTTATAATCAAGGCATCTCATTTAAAATGGACAATATCTCCGCTTCGGATCAGTGTATGAATATAATTAATATGTTTTGTGAAATACGATTCCATTAATTTATCAAAATATGTCATATGAAATGGATATAAAAAGATTGTTTGTAATGTTAGACCAACAAGTTGCAATTGTGACATAATAGGTCGGAAATTGGTTTGTCTAACGACTGCAATTCGCGTCAATGTGTCTTAACAACTTCGTACATCTATTAGTTTGGCATTGACCGACCTAGTGAAGTACCTTTCTGAAGTGTTATAGATCTATAGATATTTTCTTTAGTTAGACCTACATAATTTTTCATTCAGTGGTTAATAATTCATTTATACCACAATTTTTTTGAGAAGATATGTGAGATGCAAACACTTATTTAACAATTCTTAAACAATTCAAATTAACATTGTTCTTTAACTTTTGATCATAATAGTTGCATCGATATGAAATATATGCATAATAAAGCATATACACTTGTCATTTTCTTTTTACAACATGTTCAAAATAACATAAACAAAGAATCTTAACATTTAGAAAGATACAAATGAAATTAAGAGTAAACAAGGTGAAATCAAGTATCCGATTTCCTCTCAACTTATTCCACTTATATTTTTCGAAAGGTTTCAAACTCCTTCATATCCTTTAACCCCAATCATTGATATAGAACATCTAATATAGACTATTGTTGCATTGTAAATATAGTACATGAAATAAACTCATTTTTGCAACAAAATCGGAATCGCTATGTATTGTCGAAATGCGCATCTGGTGCAAGAAAATTAGTACCGTCAATGTTATTACATGATGTATGAAAGTTTATTAGACACCAATTTTACATATTCTTCTATTAATATGTATGAGTAAAATAATTAATTAAATAGTTTTTTTGATAATGTAGCAGTATTATTCCTAAATAAGATGCAAGAATTGTTTGAAAGATATATTATGATTTACAAAATGTTTTCTATTGGTGTACGACATTAAATATACTAGGTTTCTAATTTGGTACCCTTAAACGCGCGTTTTGTCTACTAAGGAGGCGTCAGTGAAGCTCTATTTAAATAATTGAAAGGCCAAATCAAATGTCACAGTCAGAATAAACTCCTTGGTTAGACACAAGAAAAAAATTGAACTAACATTAAACAATAAGACTACAAGCAAAACTTCAAGAAACGCGAAGCAATTATTGCCAATGTCACACAAGAGTTAATTTAATGTGAAGTTGAATTATTATATTTACACAAAATAACAACTGCTTAATGGTATAAGAATAAGGAGATGGTGTGGTCTGATTGCCAATGAGACAACTATCCACCAGAGACCAACGGATAGGGTTGTGGAACAATGTCTTCATTCATATATTATTTCTTTTCTTTCAATTCATTTGCTCGGTTGAAAATGTTTTAGGCAGTCAGTGAATATATTCAATTAGGATCCTTTTTTCTTTACTTTACCTCTTTACTCTTCTTGATTTAACACATTTCCATTTTTTTAGTTCCTTATTCTAATAACTTATTGGAGTGATATACGCAAGTGTATTAATTCTGTATTTAGAAACTTATTAAGATATCTGCTTCATTATGTTACTGTTATATTTTCCGTTCACAAAATGTATAATCCTTCGAAACAGTAGTGTGGTTTACCCCCCCAGGTATAGATGGCCTTTGCGTATATTCAACTTTCATGGATTTAATTTCCGATGGTCTAAATCATCGTATTTCATTTGACTTTACAACTTAATTGACTCCAGTGCTACTGTGTAAACAAAAATCACGTCTTGCATAGCAATTCCATTTTACAAGCGTGTTATACTTTTGTAAAAAAAAACCAAATACTCCGAAATTTGGAATTATTTGTATGCTAACACTAACTATGAATAGAAAATTACTTATTATAAGAGTACCATTTGTTCTTTATTTTCGTGTATACGTTTAAACCAAAAAAAAGACTTACTAGTATATCTTTTTTTATTATTATTTAAGTTGTATCCTTACATAAACTATCAAAAATTCAAACTGATTCTGCAAAACCGAAGCTATAGGTTTCCAATATAACAAAATTATACGTACATGCGCATTAACTGGAACTAGTATAACCAAAAAATAATTATTATGAAAGAGAAATACATGAGACATCTTTAAAAAAAGAAAGACAATAAATAATTGTATAATTGTAGATATTATATGAATTATAAAGATAAAGTTAGGAATCAATGTCTTAACATTAGATTAAGGATAACAGACCATCGATTGCATTAATGCATATATACTGAATGACTGAAATGAAGGAAAATTAAAAATAAAAATAAAATATTCCACGGGTTATTGTCTGTCGTTTGATTGATTTGTCATCTCTTCAAATCTAAACTATTTTTGAATCAATTGTGATGTATATCTGTAATGTATATTAACACAGTTTTGACTTATGGTTCCAAATTAAAGTCACATTAACATAGTATTTCTGTTTGGGCTGCTCACCCAAAGGAGTAGGTTCAGTAAGACCCATTTTTGGCCCCAAAATATAGCAGTTTTAGAAAATTGTGAAAATGTAATCGTTTAGATATTTATTGAAAAGTAGAATGTTTCTGCTACATAAATATGAGCTGTTTTTGACAAAACAATGCACATATATCTGGTACTAGCATCATTAAGTCATGCTAAATTACTGAAATCTTCACAATTGTAGCATTTTAGTTAAATTTTAGACGGTTTCCGTCTTAAATGAAAGTGGCCGCATTCGTGTTCATTCATAATATTGAAATGTAAGTTGTATTTGATGATAATACATAATATATATAAAGGTTGAGGATGAACACGGATGCGGCCACTTTCATTTTTGACAAAAACCATCTGAAAAGTGACAATTTTTGGCAAATTTGATAGATTTTTCATATTCAAGCTTGAATCGGAGCGTTTTTAATGACTAATAAGTTAAAATCTTTCACATAAACTAATTGAATCAATTGAAGTAGACATTTAAGCGTTTGGAAAGTGTCTAAAATCTTTCGTTAGATGAACTTGAAAATTGGGGCCGAAATCGGCCCTTACCGGACCTACTCCCTTGATAATAGAACGAACTATAGACAACTGTCATACAAGTGGGAGATCTAGCCCGGCTCTTCGTCGTTTTTGATTTTTTTTTTGCGATGGCGTTTTTCAATTTTTATTTCGTATAAAATAGTGTTCTGGTATTGTAATAACTTTTCGTGGGATTCTTATTCCGTTTCAACTTGTTTAAATATGTTTACATGCTTTTATGCAGTTCCTGAGTATAGTTATATATGAGCATGGCATTCGAATTTAGGTAAAGTTTGAACCTCTTATTTTGTACAAATACATTTAATGTAAGTGGTCCTGTAATGGGATGTAGAAACTCATAATAAAACACTGACCTCCATAAAACAATTTTAGATATGCCAGATTCCATAACTGACAATAGATTGAAGCTATCATACAAGTGAGGCTCCTGTCGAGTGTGTCAAGTAGCAAATATTCAAAATACATGTCTTTTGTCAACGTTGCACGGAAATGTTATAAATAATAGATCCAAGTGCACTAGGGTTGTAGGGGATACGGATTTTGATGGTTTTGACGTTCTTTTTCCCCCAATTAATTTTTCATCATAGTTGGTTGGTGAGGTCTTTCTCGACACTTTTATTATATGGTAAATTTCCAACTTTTAATCTACTTAAACAAAATACGACTTTTTCACTTTTCTGGAAAGTGTAATAAACTTTGTCTAAATGGAAATTTAGATGACATTTTGTGGTGTTTTATTATTATTAAATTAGACAATTATTAATCTATAATGTTTTTTTTACTTTGATATTCTGAAACATTATTTGTCTGTTCTATGGTCGGGTTGTTGTCTCTATGACACATTTCCCATTTATTTTGATTTGAGCGTCACTGATGAGTCTTATGTAGACGAGACGCGCGTATGGCGTATTAAATTATGATCCTGGTACCTTTGACAACTGTATTATTTTCAATTCCTTGTATTCCATTATAACCATCATAACTAGAACGTTTCCGATGGAGCCTCATTGACTAGTCAGATTCTATAAGCTACAATAAACATTGTCTATTACAGAAGATTTTTATTGTAGTACTGATAGAACGAAATTCGATTTTTCATGAAAGTAGTTATGATTCATAAAGTGTACAACTACGTCATCAATGGTATTACACGATAGATAACGAGAGGATGATCCATAACGTACACGATTTATAAGGCCTTACACAATCGTTGTCAATATAATGCGACAATAATCTATGAGTTTGAATGATTGTTCCTTTGGTATCTTTTGTTCCTCTTTATATACAAGTTAGAGGTTTATCTAGTTATAAAACAGTGTTCAATCCACTATTTCTAACTTAAAAAATGCCTGTTCCAAGTTAGGAATGTGATAGTTATTGTTCATTCGTTTGTTGTGTTTGAGATTTTGATTTTGCCATTTGAGTTTTGAATTTTTTTCTGAGTTCTGTATTTGAGTTCTATTACTTTTTTCATCAATACAATGTACAAATTCATCATAGATACCTGGGTTAAAACTGTATACGACAGACGCACGTACAATATAGACCCATATACGTTTGTAAAGTTGAACCAGTCGGCTGCAATTTGAAATTGATTCTGATTTTGTTTAGTTACATAATATTTCTGTCTATTGACCTTATACATATAAATATGTAGAATTAATGTTAATATTGTATTTTTAGAAGTGATGGAGAAAGTAGCAAAGCTATGTTTATCTGTTAAACATGTTAAAGGAATGTTCGTTGTTCATTTAAACAGTGAAACATATTTTGATATTCCTGTCGAATGTAAATTGTGTTTGTCTATAAGTTTTGACGTCCTATTGTATTATTCGATTTATACCCAAACATGGTGTCTTGTTATGTTTTATTTATAGCAAACTTATGTGATTCAAAGTTAAAATCAAATATTTTAAAATTCAAGTACAAATTAATTTAATTTTTCAAATTTCAAAGTGTGTAGCATAAATGAAAAGGCGATTTGTATGCCGAATATAAGAATTCATCTATCTTGCCTGCCTGACTGAATCTACCTAGTTCTGAATAGAGAACAAATGTAGCGTCGTTGGGAATGATAATCTATGAAATGATACCATATGGCCTACAGGGATGGATATATCTCAGCTTAATGCATTTCTTTACAGAGTAATAAAGAATAAATGTAAATCTGAAGCCATTATTATAGATTTGCATGTTTGATAAGGAAGAGATAAAAACCACAAAGTGCGCATTACCTCATCGCTTCCTGTGATAATGATTATAGATGGCGCTACATTTCTAGTTATTTTCTCACATATATAGCAGTGTTTTGATTGTGTTTGATTTTTAATGATGTAGAGATTTATATGGTAGTATTTTGACTGTGTTTGATTTTTAATGCAGAAATTAAAAGAAATAAAATCCATGTATATAGACTAATAAAATATGCAAATTGAAATTAAATCTTAAGGGCTTTTTGATACTACTAAATGACGCATACAAAGACAAATGTGGTCTCCTTAAGGTGGTACCTAACACTACAGGGAGATAACTCTGTACAATCAGCAGAACGTTTTAATGACGTTGTGTTCATAAGGGAATATTAAGCTTCTCAATGATCAAAATAAGTGTTTGTCAAACTGCTATATAACCAGTGTAATTTTTCCATTGGTTCAAATTTTTTGAAATTTTTATATTTTTGTCAAAGGGTCAAAGTAAATACTTTGTCAAAATTTAAGAAAATTAAACGAGCCAAATCAATTTTAGTTAAAGTGTTAGGTACCACCTTAAACACTGTATATGTTAAATGTTTATTCTGGCATTATATATCTAGTCGCTAGACATATCGCTAGTGAATTCAAACACATACATTCGGTTAGCAGTAATTGTGCATTCAGAAGTCATTCCAAGGTTTTCATTAATTGATATAATGCGACTAGGATCGTATACATATTAGATCAGTATGCGGGATTTCCTTTAACTCGGAATGGTCAATGTCGCATTTTCCATCCATTTAAAAAAATCACAATAATAAATGATAGCAATAATTTCTAAATTAACAATAAACAGGGACCAGAGTTGACTCCAACATCACCATATCTTAAAAGTTGTCAATTTTTTATTTTATATAAACGACGGATATTCACAAAAAATGCGTATCTGCCTATTCTCGGGTTTTAATTATATAACTGTTTGTAAAAGATATGAATCCCTCTGACGATAAGATTTACTGGTAAAAACCATTTTAACAAAATGTTATTTAACATGATAATACAATGAGTGTTTTCCTTATGGGTTAACTTTTGGCAGGCTTGTAAAACAGATTAATAATTGATGCACAATTAAAAGATAATAAACCATTCACTGAATAGTACTATTGGTAGAAGTCTTTGTGTAAAACCATAGTCCGTGTTTCTCGTGCAACATTCGTATTTCATTACGACACATGTATATATGATTACTCAAACTAAGGATGTTCTATTAAAAAAGAGGCGGAAGATAATAAAGGGACAGTCAAACTCACATGTTTGTTAACACTCTTGGTGGAGTTACATAATCCTATGTTGTGTCTTGTGCACTTTTATTCGTCTGTGTGTTGTTATCTTTGTTAGACATGGCGTTGTCAGTTACTTTCGATCTATGAGTTTGACTGTCTCTCTGGTATCTTTCGCCCCCTATTCTTTAGATTTGACTTTTTGTTTAATAAGCTAATCAGTTGTTCTTAAAACAAAATGATTTAAGTTCGGTTTGTGGTCAATTTGTTATCTCAAACTTTTGTTTTCTATATAGCGGTTTGTGGACTGTTTCTTCACCTTTTGCAGTATATTTTTCTTGTAATGTTTGTAAGTCTGAATTTAGAATGACATGCTACAAATATTTTGCTTTTTTAGTGATTAAGATTATAACACAATGTTGACTGCTGTACCCCTATATGACAGTTGCTGTCCGTTCGTTTGATGTGTTTGAGCTTTAAATTTTGCCATTTGATTACGGACTTTCCGTTTTAAATTTTCCTCGGAGTTTAGTACTTTAGTGATGTTTTGTTAATGTTTTAAACCATTGCCGAAGCGTTGAGTAAATGCGCCCACTATCAAGAGAAAAAAGGCGCTATTGATTGACATCGTAAATAATCTGACAGACATTTATGTTATATTTGTAATGGTCAAGTATTGCTCACTTAACTATATTAGTATACTCAATATTAGCAGTTAATGTTTTTAAATGGAGTGGCAGTCTTTCTACAAGGCTTTAATACCACAGGGGAAATTATTCTAAGTTGAAAGAAAATATCATGCTTATTGAAAAATAGTCTCAAATGACTTTAATATTATATCTTGTGTTATTTAATTTGTAAGATCAATTTAGAATCGTGCAGAAATATGAGAAATGATTTACCGATACGAATGGAAGTGATAAAGACAAATATGTATGTAGTTCAAGATTTAACGATATGTAATTCAAGATTTAACGAAATGCACATTTATTGTATCAAATTTTAAAATCAAACGGTGAATAAAAAGTTTGTTTGAACGTTCTCCCTTATATCCTTTTAAGCAATCAGTTCTTTTACAATGTGATAAATTGTAATATGAAACGCCGTATTTTGATTTTTTAGTTTAAAAACACCCATATTTTTATTTTATTTTTTCTTATCAAAATTGACAATGATATTTTCAAGTGTATTTTTCTTCACTCACATCGTTTTGAATTGGCATCAACTATTTGTCACTGAACTTTAGAAAAAAACAACAGTAAATCAATTATATACAAAAATCTTAAAAACAGTTGTTGTCCATTCGTTTAATGTGTTTTATCGTTCGATTTTTCCATTTGATTAGGGACTTTCCGTAATTTTCCTCCGAGTTCAGTATTTTTGTGATTTTACTTTTTACTTACATCAAAAATGAAAGAGCTGCTGGATGTGGTTAATTAAACATAACAAATGAACATAAATGTATAGATTACAAAACAAGGAGTTGCAACAAAAAAAAGGGACAATGGACAAAAAAAGTAAAGAATACAGAAAAATGTCCTAAATATTACACAGAACAAGACACTGAGTGCCACCCTTTTTTCTACCATTCAGACCTTAATACATTTATGTCTGTTATAACCATCGGAGATTTGAATGAAACATAAAATTGACCGTTTTGTTTGACCAAGGACGTATTTTATATATCATTAGTTTGATGTTTTATTTCTCTATTTCTACAATTGTACGTTGTATAATTCCAAAACCACAATAAATCCAATCAAGAAAACTTCGCGCCATTTTAAGTCATTAGCTGTTGACGATTTATATAAATCAGAAAAAGGTTTCGACATCAATTACATGATTGTCACTCCATTTTGAAAGCTTGAATCCTGTAAGATCTTAATTGTACTTGTCTAGTGATAAGATTTTAAGGTTTGCGTAAGGATCTTAGTGAAATTAATGAAGACATCAAGAGAGAAAATTGTAATTGATTTAAGCTATATTTGACGACAATACCCATTTACGACTTCTCAAATATATAGAACCGGAAACGGGGTTGGTGTATTTCTGGCATTTGTATGTATAGTCTCTAAACAAAATAAAACCAACGAATATGGAAAGCGTACTATATAGTTTTTAACTGATTTATTCTTTAGAAGGGAACCAGCATTCATGAATTCCATGAAAAAGGATATGAAAAAAATCCACAGGTAAATCATTTCTTTTGTCTCTTACTTAGTCGATTTTACTTTAGTTTCTATGTTTCGTTTTGAGCTTTTGATCAGGGACTTTCCTTTTTGAATTTTACTTCGGAGTTCAGTATTTTTTTGATTTTACCTTTTATCCATATGCAATGATTATCTATATGAGTATCGGTTTTTCAGTGTTTTGTTTAAGTACATGTCTGTAAATAAAAGAATATTAAATTTTGTATAAAAATCAAATCGATTAGGACAATTAACTGACAAAACTTGAACTTTTATAGTTTACGCTTTTATTTTTCCACTCACAAAAGACACATCTCTTATAACTTACCTGTTTAAGGTAAGTTTTGCGGTATTTTCGACTTTTTGTTTGTTTTGTAATGTAAATACAGATTTCATATCAAAAAAGTTTAAAAAAACATTGAAACGTTCCTCAACGTTTAATTTTGTTCTGTTAATAAGTCTGGCATACAAAACTATGATGAAGCTTGAGCGCGGGAAAAACGGTATGTTCGATCTTACTCATCTAGATATATTATAGATCCATAGCGCTGTACAATTATTTCGAACTTACCTCAATATGAAAGTAAAATTTCGTTAAAAAATTCGGATAATGATTTATCTTTTTCCATTATTATGTACTTTTTGACCGTTTGACACCCCTTTACAAAAAGCAGAAACTAAAATTAAATGAAATCTTACTTTTAAGCCTACAGTTTCTGTGAGAATGGCTTATGTTTAACCCCGCCAGTCTGTATATTCCTGTCCTAAGTGAAGGGCATCTAATCTAGTGGTTGTAGATTGTTGCTGTATTTCATATTATTTGTTTGTCGTTTATTATTTTGTAAATAAAACTAGCTATTAGTTGATAAAACATCAATCAAAGAATATGTTTAATAGATTGATACAATGGATGAATTTATTTATATTTGTCATTTTGGGGACTTTAAAGCCTGCTATACGGTGTGAGGTTAGCCATGATTTGCCAGTTGATTTGTCTAATTTTGAATACCGTACTGTGGCTCGTTGCTGTTAACGTCTGCATGATTTAATCTATGGTGGAGACTAATCTCATTGCCCATCATTGCATATCTTTATATTTATCTATTAAAATATACATACCTTTGAATTAAGTCAAAATAATTTAAAGCAAAATAGATTTTTTTATTTAATTTTTACTTGTAAGGTAAAGACATTCATCATAGATACCAGAATTGAAATTTTGTATTTGCGGCAAACACGCGTATATCTACTTAAGGTTCATCAGTGACGCTCGAATAACATGAATAAAAATAACTTAAATAGGCCAAATAAAGAACAAGGCTGAAGAGCATATATGACCAAAAATTCCTAAGGTTTTTCTAAATAGAAGAAAACAAAATACAATCTAGAAACATCAATCCTATATATAGGGTAGTAGTTAAGGTTTAAATTATTGAATTAATATATTCTCTCAAAACTTAATGCACTAAAGGTGTCAAATTTCACCATCGAACAGAAAGTAGGAATTAGAAGATGCGTGGAACTGATTTGTGGTAAATTTACACAAATCAGATTGCTGTCTTAAAGGTTTCTCAAGAAAAGATGTGTATGTTAGTTAATGAAAGAACAGCAGTCATCCAGCTTTAATAAATCTAAAATAAAATGCATTAAAAGGGCGTATTTTTTCTACTTATTGTAAAAAAAATTATACAAAAGTATCATAAAATATTTAAATAGTATTAACTATGTTTAACAGCATACACGTATCTTTTTTAAATTGATCGACATTTTTTGAAATTTCTATTCCAAAATCTCTTTAATCATTTGCGAAACCTTGAAAAAGATATAGCTTTGAACTAGTTATGGCTTTACATGGTAAAACTCACACAAACAATGGGTTCATTATATGCGATAATTTGAGTTATAATAGAAAATGTTTGTATATCCATGCCACGAATTCAGCATGAGCATAGCAAAAAAAAAACCCAACAGAACAGGACAGTGCGTGTATTGCTGTTATTCGTCTTAATTTTGCAAACTTAAGATTTGTTGATACATATAATTAATATTTAAATAGATTATAAATGAATTGTACCGATACAGTATGAGCATGACATGTTTCTAAAATGTTCAATAGCATATAAGTCATATACATGTTCCGAAAAATTAACAGTGAATGCAATAGGTAGATTTTGCAAAGTATACTTTTTTTTATGCAGAGGACACAACACAAATAAAACAGTATCAGAGAGAATGGTTTGCAATCTTTATGACTTTGAACTACATCGAGTTTATGATTGAGTCGGCAAAGTTCACACACCAAAAAACTCCGTCAAAACAATCTTTATAACAAATCATAAAACTTGGTCATTATCGATAAATTATAACAAATTCAGTCTCCTCAACGTACAAACCTTCTGTTGTAAAGTGCCCCTATAATTGTCAAACATAGGTCATAAAATCATAAAATATGTATTTGATCTATACAGATATCGAATTCAATTCCAGATTAAACAATACGAGAAATTGCTCATTTTCCCATATCGATAATAAAGAGTTGTGATACATGACTTCAGTTGAACGGATAAACCACGTGATGATTTGTTTAGCAATGATTTTTCACGTGACATTAAAATGAACCTGTCATTGTGACGTCATACTTGATGTCTCTCATTGGAACATCAACAATCTGTGATTTGTAAACTAAACAACCTTTAAAAAATATGTGTATACAAATATATTTTTGATCTTTAATTCTAATTTTAATCATCAATGATGTTAGGAGCCTCGTTGCAAAGTTGTCCAAGTACTTTAACTGCTGTATCACTAGCCCCTGTTTGTGAGCTCGAACATTGTAGTTCGAATCCAGTTTTAATTGACTAGGATTGTCATGTTCCTGCCGAAGGTCGATTTATCTTTGGGAACTTCGGCTTCGACTACCATACTAGCCTGCACGATATACCATTAGATCTGAAAGTGGCGTAAAGAAAGAAAGGACTTTGATAATATTTACTACATAAATCTGATGATTTTCCCCTGGCATGACGGTTTCATAATTGCGTATCTGTGCGCACTGATAACGAAATACATATTAATTGTTTTTTCCCAATTTAAGTGGTAAAACTATTGTGATCAAGTAGATATTCTGAATCCAGATTTTCCCCGTACCTTAAATTGTGTAAAAAACGATAGATAGCGTCGTAAAATTAAAAAAAAAACGTTTGCATTTTAAGCGAAAAGTAAATTCTAACAAAAAAAACATAAACTCCCCTCTTTAAGGTTGAATGGTTGCTCTCTTATAAGGTTCTGTGCGAAGCAATGTTTCTACTAATACGACAACTGTAATTGCCAAAGATTTAGAATGCTCAATAGGAACACAATAAAGATGTAGATCCGATAAACAATTCATTGGCTTTCAAAATAATATGTACAAATTTAAAAAAAAATACAGATTTTACAACAGAAAATATCTCCAGGTGTACCTGCATGTACCATAAGTAGGTTTGATGCAACAATACTTACTAGAAGTAGGTATGCTAATGGTAAAAGGTTAATGGTTAATTCATATTGAAAAGGGTATCATTATGGTTAAAAGTGACCGAAGTTTTGCCAATGAAACATCTATTATAATTGTTAAGGTTAAAAACCCACTGATTGTAATGGTTAAAGTTTAATCACTCACTTAAAAAAATATAATAAGTTTAGATAATCTCATCTTTCTTTCATTTTTCTAACATTTCTGAGTACGAATATTCTTTCAAATTAGCGATATAATAACAAATCAACTTTTTTTTCTAAATTTAGCAATAATAAATCTATTTAAGGGCTGTCAACATGTCAATCGTAACTCTCTTACAACTTGGTTTGGCTCGTTTTAATTTGATTATACTGTTAACGTCTTATTAAATTCAGTTTGAATTGAGTGTTCAGCTCAATCTTATTTATATAAATCGATTGCCTCTCTTCTCGTCAATTCACGTCGATTGTCTCTCTTCTCACGTGATTCTCGTTCAATAGACTCATCACCTTTTGTTTAATGTTTTTAATTTTTATTTATCTTAAAACAGATTGATACTATTTGTAAACGCATTTTTTTATGGTTTTCTTGTGCACAACGTGTATTTTCAGGTATAAACTACTACCAATTTAATAACTAGTATTGGAAAAAAGAAGAAAAAGAATGGAAAGATTTTAACATGTTAAAAGTTTTAAAAAAAAAGACAATACGTAAGGGAGCAACCATTTAACTTCAAGGGGGTTTATGTTTTTTGTCTGAGTCAGAATGTTTTTATCGTGCAAAGGGCGAACTATTTTATTAGGTTTTCAACGCGATCAAGCAAATTCTTTTTTTCAAAATGTACACTATAAGGTATGGGGCAAACAAGGATTCAGAATAAATGTTTTTAGGAAAAGGCCATATTGGATTGAATTGTGTATGTACAGTGAAACCTGTTTAAACCGAACCTCTTCGGGACTTAAGATTGTGTTCGGTTTTGGCCGATGTTCGGTTTTATCAGGTTCACAACGCATACAATTTGATATGACGGTGCTTTAGAAAATGTTTGGTTTATACAGGTTTTCGGTTTACGCAGGATTCGGTTTAGCCAGGTTTCACTGTATATATTAAGAAGACAGTGAAAGAAAACAAGTTTACATTTGAAAATGCCTGTACCAAGTCAGGAATATGACAATTGTTGTCCATTCGTTTGATGGGTTTTATCCTTTGATCTTGCTATTTGATTAAGGACTTTCCGTTTTGAATTTTCCTCGGAGTTCACTATTTATGTGATTTTACTTTTTACCTTAAAAATTAAAAGAAACTTCCAAAGGGGAACGACTCTCGCGAAATTTTAAGAACAAAAAGAAATGAATACGGTTTATGTTTAAAAAAAACCAATTGGGTTTCTAATAGATTATTTATTAGCTGTTTGAAGAATCGATTCCCAGTCCACTATTTCAATGGCGAAAAGGAGTCGAATCGACTATTTACACCTGACAATAATGGAGAAAAACTAATCAATCAAACACTGGAGGTTTTCCCTTTCAATTGACTGCTGTTTTCATTTACGGCTAATACAAAATGACAACTTTCTAATATTACCCCGATTATATTCTTAAACAACCTTTCCAATATTGCTTAACTTGGCCTGTTTTGATATTTATCACCAGTTTTTATGTTATTAACCTATTATATAGATCGATTTATTGGCTTTCTTCTAACCAGCCATATTTTATGACGAACAGAATAATTTCGATTTATTTCCCTTTCCCCAGTCATAGCACTGTAACAATAACTAAAATTGAGAAAGGAAATGGGGAATGTGTCAAAGCGACAACAACCCGACCGTAGAGCAGACAACTGCCGAAGGCCACTAATTGGTCTTCAATGTAGCGAGAATTCCCGCACCCGTAGGTGTCCTTTAGCTGGCCCCTAAAAATATGTATACTAGTACAGTGATAATGGACGTCATACTAAACTCCGAATTATACACAAGAAACTAAAATTAAAAATCATACAAGACTAACAAAGGCCAGAGGCTCTTGACTTGGGACAGGCGCAAAATTGCGGCGGGGTTAAACATGTTTATGAGATCTCAACCCTCTCCCTATACCTCTAGCCAATGTAGAAAAGTATTTTGTTTTCTAAGCGATTGACATGTAGACAACATTCGATGCGGATTTTTCTCATTGTTAAAGGCCGAACGTTGGTAGATAGTCGTCTCTTTGGCAATCCTATCGCATCTCCTTATTTTTATATTTGTCAATTAGTTGCATTATGGGTAAATATATGATGAAAGGAATAATAATCCTTCTTATTTACAGCCTTACCAGGACAGATATAGATTGGCATGTATTTTACAATAGAATATAGGATATTATCGACGGAAGTTATCTCCTTAAACATGAGTTTGATAATGCCTTCTATAGAATTTTTATCTCATTTGGTAAAGGTCCATATGAAAAAATCTACATGACTTTAAGCATACATATGCACCCTAAAAGATATTAAAACTGTCAGCCCACGAATCACATTTTACATGGTTCTTCAATAGGCATATAAAAAGTATAATTCCCACACTTCTTACAGGTAGTCAACCATGTTCGTAAAATATGTTATTGTTGCCGCTTACATTACACTGACATATGTGCACTTACTTTTGATGTAAAAGATCTTAATTAACTAAACATTTTAACCGTTTAAAAGAAAACTACTAAGAACAAAATCTAGTTTCACCCACCATTTTTTTCCGGGAAATGCATGTACCCTGTCAGGTCTAGACAGTTGGTTTTAATTTGTTCCGTTAATTGATAGCGTTTAATTTTGGCTAGTTTTTATGGACTTCTACTTTTTGAATTTGTTTTGGAGTTCGATTTTTTTATACTGTTCTTCAGATATTTTTTGTGAGATGGTTTGTATTTATAGTAGAAAAAAAAGTATTCTTTTTTTGCGTACCTACAATAGTTGTTACTGAATTCTTTTTCTGAATTTGGATTACATGTAGTCTGTTGAAGCATATATAATCATACATGTATCTTGTTCCTACTAGCATGACTAGTGACCTTTTTTCACTTACTATTGTTAAGTGCAATAGAGCCATTCGGAGTCACACTGGTGTGTATTTAGGTAAACATGCAGGCGTAATAAAGTAAAATTAAAAATAGTTTTATTCATATTGTGCCATTTTCCAAAATGTCAGAAATTTCATACAGTACTTGAAATTGTTAATAAATGAATCCTCCGTGCTGACAGATTTAATCTTCTTAGATTCTACAAAGAAAAAAAGTGAAATCTTCATTATGCATATAAGTATCGACATATATACACTGGAGAGTAACAAAAACGAAGAATTATAACATAATGTATTTTGAATTAAGATTAATAGTGATAAAATTTGTTTTACACTGATTTGTGGCCTTATCTTTTGGGTTAGAGAATATTAGAAAATTACCTCCCCTGAGATTTAGATATCGGAAATTTCCTCCCTTAGGAATGAAAAAGTTGCCATTTTACTGTTTGTATCATTCTCTATTCTGTCGGTTTGTGTCTATGGGTAAATCATTTCCGATGAACAATTATGTCTAGTTTCCTTAAATGTCTAGAGAATTTCTTGATCTTTTGGATAAAAGAATCAAATCATCATTCTGTTTTGTAGCGGTCTATTTCATCACTGTATAATGTAATTTGTCAATTTAAACGAACTTTTATATCTTATTTTCATATTGATGAATTTCAAGTTAAAAAAAGAATGGATTCTAGCGATTGTTTGATTGAGAAATAAGCTGATAAAAGAGAAATCTACGTAAAGGGCATATATAACTGTATAAAGGGAATCTATTGTGACTAAATCTATATAGAGCTTAATATATATTTTTAAAGCATTAACTTAGAAACAGAAACTGCAACTATGCATGAATTTATTTGTTAAAGTTCATGTTGCTTCATCTTTACTTATCAGTCCATTTTTAGATAAAAAAGTCAAATCACAAAAATACTGAACTTAGAGGAAAATCAATTCGGAAAGTCCATAATCACATGGCAAAATCAAATAACATAACGCATCAAAAAGGAATGGACAAGAACTGTCATATTCCTGACTTGGTACAGGCATTTTCAAATGTAGAAAATGGTGGATTAAACCTGGTTTTATAGCGCTATAACCCTCTCATTTTGATGACAGTCTCATCAATTTCCGTTATATTTACATTGATGCGTTAACTAAACTATAACAGTTCTTTGCTTTTTCCTCTTTTCTTTCTACCCTCCTTGATTGACTTCTTTTCTTTGTATCTTGAAGTTCTTATTTGTGTTTCACATAAGGTTGTGGCTCTGTCAACTTTGAAAAGCGATTTCGACTGCTCGAATGTTTGTTCGTTTGAATATGGAGATATAAGTTTCATATGACGTCATATTCAAAGTCTTCTAATCTTAATGTTGTTCTTAATTCGAGCACGACTATCGGGAATATTAAAAATATACAATCGTTTATATGGGGTAAATTTCATTACTATATCAGGAAGTGAATAAAATGACCCTTTTATACCACAAAAACAACATGACTAAAACCAAAGGATTCTGACTATCTGACTAAAAATTTAAAAAAAATAAGTGAAGCGAACATCCTCAATACTCAAACCAGTATTGCTCTCTTAAATACCGGGCATAGCCCTTCAAGAATTCTCAAAGACATCATGAAGCATTGAAGTATAAATGGGTGAAATAATTATGACCCCGTTCCTGTCATATTCGGACTCATGACCGGAAGTCTATATGGTATCGTTTGGTGCCTCGAGTAAATTCGATAATATCAAAATTTATTTGCTTCATAATGAATTACATAATAAATACGAACCAGCAGGCATCATTAAAAGGAATAGAAAATTAACAATTGGCTCATCATTGCCAAGTTCCATTTAACTTAATCAATATTGCTTCTTAATATAGGATATAATAACAACTCAAATCATGTCAGTGGCGGATCCAGCCATTTTAAAAAAAGGGGTGGGGTTCCAACTATATGCTCCCATTCAAATGCATTGATCGGCCAAAAAAAGGGGGGTTCCAACCCCCGGACCCCCCCCCCCCCCCCCCCTGGATCCGCCACTGCATGTTATAATAGTACTTTCAGGTATGATTTTCCTGGAACAGCTGTTAAAATATCTACTGTCTCTTTCGATAAAGTATACAAAATTACCTGGCGATTAGAAAATATACTTATTTTATTAGCGCATATGCGTTTTACAATTAAAGTTGTAGAATTTGACATGTTTGCAATGTGGCGGCTATGTTTGTTTGTTTGTTTTACTCAAACATTGTTGTCAATATAATAGAATGCTATGCGACTGTCATACAAGCGAGAGGTTTTGTTAACTATAAGACCAGATTGTATCCATTATTTACAAAATAACGAAATGTCTGTACCAAGTTAGCACTTTGGCAGTTGTTTGATGCGACTAAGGTTTTGATTTTTCATTTTGATAAAAGACTTTCCGTTTTGAACATCATTGACAGTGAGGCATTTTTGTTTGTTTGTTATTTTACTTTTTTGTGAACAAAGATAATAAATAGCCTTCAAGCGGTTAATTGGTGCTAAAATTGTTTTAATTTTTATATGGAATTGCATGAAAGTTGATGTACATTTTACAATACAAATGTCTTTAACTTCTCAGTTGTAAGTGTGTCATATTTAAATAATTCTGTTAATCCTATTTAACAGCCTCGATATCGTTAAAACACCGTAATAAGTAACAATCTTGCAAAAGTCTCGTGCAACGACTTAAAAACTGGGGATTTTCACCAATTAAAACGCACCCAGGATAATTTTTGAAAATACCAAAATCAATGCAATTCAAGTTTGACAGATAAACATAATACCACGCCAACGTAAATATTTAAATAGAAACATGTCAATCAATACACCTTCTTTTAAACTTTTAACAATGCCAAGAATTATAGATTATGTATCAGACTACTCCAATACTTTGATTTGTTTTCAATACTCTGGCATTACTCCGGCTGGCTTCTCCAATATTTTGATTTGTTCACGACTCATGACTTACTCGTGCTGGCTACTCCAATATTTTGATTTTTTTCAATACTCTGGCCTGACTCGGGCTGGCTACTCCAATATTTTGATTGTTTTCAATACTCTTGCCTTACTTATGGTTATAGCTTTAATGTAAAAAAATCAGGTTCGATTCATTCCGGAAAATTTGAATATGCTCACTTAAAAATGAATTCACGTGTTTAATATTTTTTTGTTTTATAATTTTATACAAATTTAATTTTCTAAAATGATTTAATTATTGAAGAATGCTTTTTTAAACTTGAACTTTAGTAATCTCAACATATATTTGAATTGCAAACTGTTTAAAATGATTTTTAATCTACAGAACTTTGGTTTATTAAAAGTGCTCCAGATATAATACAATCATCATTAGCAAGGAATATATTGCTTTCTGAGGGCGTTATCCGACATCCATTTAGCTGACTTGCATCTTTTTTACTTCTATTCATTCTTTTGTCATAATTATATAATACCAACTCTTAAACAGCAATAAAACAGAAATTTACTCAATACTTTTGTTCCGTGTTGCAAGCAACTTGTTTTATGTACATTGTAAACGACATATCTTTTCTTCAACATGGAAAAGCAGCAATGATTTTTATGAATAAATTTTCAAAATAAGATTAATTGATAGATGTATGCTTTGTGTGCTTTTGTTTCGTGTTGTAAGCGACATGTTTTTATGTGTATTGTAAGCGACATGACTTTTTCTTCAGCAGATCTAGATAGCATGAAAAGGAGCAACGATTTTTTTATAAATACATTTTTAAAATAAGATTAATTAATAGATTTATGTATTTGTACTTTTTAAGCATCTTAACGAATATAGTTTCATTTGTAAAAAAAGAAGAATGCATTTATACTGTATCATTCAACGCACATCAATAACCACGATTCCTACAAACTTTCTTACATTTTAATTTTACTCGTTGTCAGACTTAGCATTAGGCGTAAGAAAGAATTAATTTTGATAGGAAAATCGCAGCCGACATGTAAAAAAGACTTAATCCAAACGGTAATAAGAAACTCGAATTGTCGTCTGCAAGCTAGAAAGTCAATATGTAATAATAGTTTTGACACCTTCTGGTAGCATTTGTATTCAATCATATCTCCCGGACTTAACAGAAAACGTCAAATATAATAATTACGTCATTAATATACGAGAATATTGCATGATGGGAAATATTAGATATTCTTAGTAATTCTGAAGATGTTTATTTAAACATATCAGTTTCTATAAAGAGATTATTAATCCTATACAGGGAAGTCACACGATATCTTAAGTCGTGTTAATGGCGGGAAATAGACTAAAATAACTTTTTGAAGACTGATTGGAAACATCAATAGATAGGAACACTGATACTATTCAAAATAGAAAGAAAAAACACAAACACTAACACACAAACATATGGATAGAAAGAAATGATAGTGAAAAATGAAAACGATTTAAAACCAAGCATTTTCACTAGTTTTGTTAAATTGCTTGAATAGTTAAGTTCTACCTTCTTTTAAATATTTAAAAAAATAAACTCCAATAATATAAACACATTTTTTAACTCAATGTAGTTCGTTTGTTTTTTTCTAAAAAAATAAAGAAAAACAAATTTCCGTTGCTCGCTAATTTATGTTTCAATGTTTCAACCTTTTCGATATATCATATGCTGTGTCTGCAGTTCTTTATTGTTGGCGATTATAGATTCTATTTAAATATTTCATCAATTGAATTTTATTTTTCTGAGTCAAATAAAATCATTTGTAATACTGTACAAAGTCATCAATATGCGGACAACAAAAAATATTTGTGTGATTTTATTGACCATGATACCATAAAGTAGAGCACAAAATATTCTGCAAGTTGATGAAATTATTGATTTATTTAATAGAATTTTAATGTTGAAATACTTTAACGTGAGACTAATTTTAAATTGTTGATAATTTACGTACAAAAATCAAATCTAAACTACAAAATTACAGTGCGCATTAAGAACTTCTAGGGCGAGCGAAATGTAATATTTTACTTGAACATTTTGGTATATGTTAAGTTTGTTTTATTTTCTACCCTTCATTGTAATTTGGTGTGTTTTTTCGTACACTACGTATACATACATTTTTGTTGTATTTGTCTTATTTTATAAAGATCTTGTCTGTTAGTTTCTTAATTCTCACGTTCAGTCACAATTGGCCGGGACTATCAAATCGAATGCCTCATGCAAAGAGAGTGCCACGCTCTTTGCACGTTATTAACACTTGCAAAACCGCCTTGAGGGGTTCGTTTGTGACCTGTTACAAGTCTAAATATCTTTCCTTATCCAATGTATCCTCATTTCCCCGACATTCGTGCCCGACTGTCTCTATAGAAGGACCTATCTATTGTACTTATTGTTGTTTTGTTCTCGTTTTTAATATGCATGAAATATTTGCCACTGGACGTAAAGCAACCAACAATTAATCAATCAATCTTTATTCTATGGATGGTGCATGCACATAAAGGATGAATGTATATTCTTGTTATATTAGTTCCGTTACCTTTCTCATTGATACATGTGTTCTATTAGTCTTGAACCATGTACACGCGTTATCTTATCAATCTTGTACCATGTACATATATAATCTTGATCTTCATACAGCATATTTTCATGTCATTTATGGATACTGAACATGACATTCATTGTAAAAAATCGAATGGACAAAAACAACCATGTGATTAATACATGTATCTCAGTAACCTGAAGAAAAACTTTAGTAAAAAAAATATATATACTATTATACAATTCGAATAATATGTGTAATATAATGTTCCGAGCGATATTTGAATTGAACTTCATTAACAACAAAGAGACAAAAGTTAAATATATACGTATATAAAATAGTATGACGACTTTTTAAATAAACTCAATCTTGAACGAGAGAAAACATTATTTCAATCGCTTGAGAGAGTTTAATCCAGTAACTTTTTTTTTCAAGATTACAAATTCTATATTTTTAGAATTTACCAATACAACTTTGATGTATCACAAAAACAGAATACATGGTGTAAACTGAAATTACAAGCCTTATTTTTAATCATTAAGTTCAGATATTTTAATGCTACATTCTATATCGTTTTTTTTTAATATTTACATCACTGGCCAATCTAAGGGCTAACTTAGAAACCTAAAATGGGGTTCCATATGTAATTCCTGGCGCCAATTTTAATAAATTTTTAATATTGTTTATTTTTTTATCGACAATTGACCCCCAGATTCGTCTCTTAGCCCTTTGTGTGAAATCAGTAAAATTATTTACCAAATAAGAGTCCAATACAATCATACGACCCTTCATTGACCTTTTGAAGGTTTTTTTAAATGTCTGTATGTGTGCCAGGAAATTTCCAGTTGTCAAAATAATTATGTGTTGTTAACTTCTATATTGGCGTCGACTAACGCCAATGCTTTGTCATATTAGAAAAATGTCCTTAGACAAAAATCTGTTACTTTCTTAAAGAAAAAAAAATATAATTAGATGATATCTCCCAATGAACATGGGTGCTGTCGCATTTTCGGAGTAATTATTCAAATATTCTGTCATTATTTGACCTGTAACAGAATATTAGACGTTTTCTCTTTGCTTTAATTATATTTGACTGACAATTTAATATTTCTGAAGCTGTATCTTTCACCGACAAACAATGTTCCATTTCAACGCCAGGAAATTAAAATGGCTTCTAATTTGACGAAACATATTACCTCAATACAGAAGAGTTCTTTTTGCTGTTTTGTCGACGAGCTGCTGACAACATTGACAATCTGGCCAAGATTGTGTAGAATCTTTAAGAATCATTAACAAGAAAATCCTATCAAATTAGTGTAAATAATAAATCTGTTTTACTTGACCACGAATCATCTGTACTATTCTCCTCTTCCGACATAGAACTTTCAATCTCAAAAACCGATAAAATCGACAAGCCAAATTAATTAATCCATTACTTTTGATGGATATGAAAGACGGGAAAATTCCACAAAACTTTCGTCTATTGTGTACAAATATACACAATGATATGACCAATTTTACACACGGAAAATGTTCTGTACGATTTTTGTTTAGAATGTAATAGCATAAACACATCGTATTTCTGAATTGATATAAAATCATTTGTAATTGATAATTGCATGGAATAGACAGTCTTCTACAAAAATGCATTTTATAAATAACTTTGTCAATCGCCATTTCATGCACTTTTTGATATAGCTGAGAAGGATAATTAATTTTTCAATTTGTTCATTGTTTTGGAACAATTGCTTCGTATAATCAGCCACCCACAACATCGTAGTTCGACCACAAGCGGAGATAATTGTTATTTTGAACCTATCGTCAAAACAATGTGTTCCGACTGCTGCCACCATCAAAAGTCAAGCTTCAGATGGATTTTAAAATTTGATTTTAAGAAATCATCTTAACGTTTTAACTTTATCGAGTCTGTCATTATAGTAGTAAAATCACATATTGTGGTTCTTAATGGAGGCTCAAGCTACCTGTTCTTATTGATTTTCCTCGGAGAATTGCGACAACACCACGGCACTATATTTATAATGGTAGACATACTGTTGCAAGGATCAGCATAAAAAATGGTTCACAGTTTTCACCATCACCACGGGTTGTAAGTACAAAATTTAACAATTAAAGGGCGGGGATTAAGGTACTCCTTTTATCGTGTTTGTGTTTTGTTCTGATTAATTTGTTGTGTGCAGTAGAACGATAATTGTTTTTCAATATTGTGTACCACACGTGTTTTTTCTTCCATATTTGTTTTTAACATCTAACGGTATTAATACAATCAATGTAATTAAAAACACAAATCAATGGAATACAATTGTCATAAATAATTGAAAATAGTTCTAAGTTAAATAAATTGGAATTTTCAAAAGCATATATATAGTGATAATGCTATAAATTTTCCCTTTCTGATTTTATTGGAGAAGAAATCTATATACCATACAGTATATACATGGTTTAATTGATTAAAAAATATCATTTTTGAATGTTTTTTTAATATGACATTCCCGTATCAATAAAAAGGGGGAAGGGGTCATGTCCCTAGTTCTTTATTATAAATAGGGTAATGTATTTTAGAATCATATATGTACATGAACAGGCATTTCAGATCTACGTTTGACAACGTTAGGCCACGTTTGTTGGTAGATACTTTTGAATCAAGTAACACACACAAACACACAAACAAACAAACAAAACAAATATGCAAACTAAAGACACACAAACACACAAACAAACAAAACAAATTTGCAAACTAAAGACATTCATTACATTTTGACGCCATTTTAAGACATTGCAATTGGTGTTTATTACAATGATAAAATTGAGAATGGAGATGGGGAATGTGCCAAAGAGACAACAACCCGACCATAGAAAAAAAAACAACAGCAGAAGGTCACCAACAGGTCTTCAATGTAGCGAAAAATTCCCACACCCGGATGTATGTACCAAAAGCAAAGCACATTCTTTTATTTAATACTTATCCACAAATGATTTATAACACACAAGAGGGGTTGGATGGAGCTGACAAGATAGAGAACAATGGACTAAAAGATAAACAATACATATATATGTTGATCGCCTCCTCCAAGACCTTGATACACATAACTGATTCAAATGTCTACATTTAATCATAATATGGTCACTTTCAAAAGATTTTCTACTGTTTAATTTTGAATTACATTTTTTTTCATCCTGTCCTTGTTATTTTCTTATCCTGACCTTGAAAAGTTGTTACTTTCTTACCTTGACCTTCAAAAAATAGGTATCAAACAATCGCATACACAATACATAACAACTTTTGACTTAGTTTTTATATTGATATGATTTTAGGAAATCTAAACTTTTGACTTACATTTGTAGTTTTTATATTGATGTGATTTTAGGAAATCTAAACTTTACACATATATTCTAAGGTCAAAAGGCTACTAATAGAGACAAAAGTTACAAAAACCTAACCCTTTCTCTTCATAGACAATCATAAAGAATACAGTCATATACAATCAACATTTATAGTATAGAACATCGGACTTCTCTTGAACTGAATTTTAAATGTGCGTATTGTTATGCGTTTACTTTTCTACATTGGCTAGAGGTATAGGGGGAGGGTTGAGATCTCATAAACATGTTTAACCCCGCCGCATTTTTGCGCCTGTCCCAAGTCAGGAGCCTCTGGCCTTTGTTAGTCTTGTATTATTTTAATTTTAGTTTCTTGTGTACAATTTGGAAATTAGTATGGCGTTCATTATCACTGAACTAGTATATATTTGTTTAGGGGCCAGTTGAAGGACGCCTCCGGGTGCGGGAATTTCTCGCTACATTGAAGACCTGTTGGTGACCTTCTGCTGTTGTTTTTTTCTATGGTCGGGTTGTTATTCCCCATTTCCATTCTCAAATTTATTATCCTTAACCACCTGACCAGCAAGTATCAGTCATACAAATTTAAGTTTATTTCTGTATATAAACATATTATGCCTAAGTAGCAATAACGTCTGCATATTCCAACACGTGTGTTGCATTGATGTTCTTGTCCTCAACAAAGTTAACACATTCAATTAAAGTGATTGCTATAACTGCACATAATGTACACAGTGTTGTTTTAAGCAATTATGAAGTCTTTACATAATGTATGCCCACAAGTTTATTTCTGTATCTGTACATGTTGTTGTCCAAGGCCACCATGAATTTCTCATATACAAACAAGTTTATTACTGTACTATACATATTGTTGTCCTTTGCCACCATTGATTCTTCATATACAAACGAGTTTATTACTGTATGTGTACATTGTACATATTGTTGTCTTAGGCCACCGTAAAGTCTACATATACAAACAAAATTGCTAATTCTATACATGTTGTTGCCCTTGGTCTCTATACAGTCTACATATACAAACAAGTGTATTGCTGTATCTATACATATTGTTGTCGTTAGCCACAATAAAGTCTAGATATACAATCAAGATTATTGCTATATAGATATCTAAACATATTGTTGTCCTAACTCAACACAGAGTCTACATAAGTATAATGCTATATATATATATATATATATACACGTTGTTGTCCTAGGCAAACATAAGATCTACATATACAAACAAATATATTCCTATATCTATATACAAATTGTTGTCCTATGCCACCGCACAGTCTAGATATACAAACAAGTTTAAGTTTGTGTCTAAACATAATCTTGTTCTTAGCCACACTAAATCCTACATATACAAACAAGGTTATTGCTACATGCATGTCTTTACATATTGTTTTCCTATGACACAATAAAGTCTACATATGCAATCAATTATGAATGTACCTGTACATAGTGTTCTCCTACCCCATCACAACGTCTACATACTAGTAAACAAACCAGGTTTATTTCTATATCTATATATATATATATTGCTGTCTTAGGCCACCACAAAGTCTACATATAAAAACAAGTGTTTTAATGTATCTGTAAATATTGTTGTCTTAGGCCCCATAACGTCTACATATACCAAACAAATGTATTGCTATATCTACACATATTGTTGTCCTGTGCCACCACTATAAAGTATATACAAACAAACAAGTTTGTAGGTCAATCTATACATATTGTTGTATTAGGCCACTATGATATCTACATCTATAAACAAGTTCATTGCTATATCTATACATAATGTTGTCTTAGGCCACCACAAAGTCTACATATACAAACAAGTTTCTTGTTGTCCAATACCACGGCAAAGTCAACATAGACAACAAGTTTAAAGATCAATCTTTACATGCTGCTGTCCTATGCCACCACGAAGGCTACATATACATTTGTACAAACAAATTTACTACTATATCTGTACATATTGCTAACCTAAGCCACGGTAACAACAATCTATCACAGAGCACAAGTAAAAACAGGAAATAACTTTCAAGGTTGTAATGATTTCAACAAACCAATTCAGGAACATGTAAGAAATTGGCTCGCCTGTATACTATCTTTTTATCTCCTTCGATCTTTAACACTTATAACGTTGCTATTACAACTTTTATTTGCTTACCCTTCCAGACCACCTGGTATTACCCCCAGTTTTTAGTGGGGTTCGTGTTGCTCATTCTTTAGTTTGCTATGTTGTGTTTTGTGTACTTTTGTTTGTCTGTTGGTCTTTTTTCTTTCTTAGTCATGGCGTTGTCAGCTTCTTTTCGACTTGTGAATTTGAATGTCACTCTGGTATCTTTCGCCTGATTTTTATTATTTCTGATCATTTATCATGAATCGGTACACTATGTCCAAACCTTCATTATGAACGCTAAAACACAAAAATCTGACACCCAAAGATGTAAAAATACTTCAATTCTTGGGCAGCTATATATGAGCAAAAAGAACTACAAAAGTATATTTGAAGGTCAAATTTGTCCGAGTATGTTATAAATCATTTCATTACCAAAGCACTAACGACTGCATGAGCTCAACAGAAACTAGATGTCCACCAGCAGTGCTAGAAACTAAAAATAAAACTCAATGAATTTTGTGCGTTCGAAGCGCTTTTAAAACATGGAAAGCGCACAGTATGAATTATATTTTATTAAAATATGTTATTAAATTTGTTTATTGTTCTCTAATATGATATATTGGCTACTGCACAAACGCGTTGCTCTTCTCACTCGATTTCCGGGCAATTGCAATGATGAAATGACTATTTATTTCATCGGCTTATTTATAGGCTATCTATTCGCCATTTCAAAAACTAAGGACACGCTGTTCTTTAGATTGAGAAAAGGCGAATCACGAAACTAGTTCATTTCCATAAGAAACCAGTCATACTTGACACAACAATTTCTTTTAACAAGCAGTCGTATATTACCTTTCCACAAATACACTTCACAAAAAGTAATTTGCCATAGATACTTGATGTTGTCAAATTAAGCAAAAGCGTAATCAACTATTATTAAATTTTAAAGGAGTGAGAATGATAGCAATGCTCGGTGATAAAATGGTAATAGGACAGTACAGCCACACCAATACTTGTACAGTAATAAACATGAATTGTTGAGAATGATAGCAATGCTAGGTTGATAAAATGATCATCGGACAGTACAACCACACCAATACTTGTACAGTTATAAACATGAATTGTTGAGTTTGATATGCCGTTTACGAAGGTCTCTATGGAGGTCAACATTTCATTGTTCTTCAATTTATTTAATTCCCCATTCTATACTCTGTGTCTATTTTGACTTTGTGTAAATGTGCTTTCTCCAATGTTTGTCCAAATCATTAAGTGTCTAAAAAAAATCGGTATTTTTTAGATTACTTTTAGACCCCTCAAAGAAATATCTTGCTGTGATATCTCAAGTGGATAAATCAAGTTTTCTTGCTGTACGCTTTCCTTAAGTATATTATAGGCTATTATCATTAAATTTTCAATCAAGCCATAAAAGAACATGTTATTAAAAAGAAAACGCTTTCCTTCTGTATATTATAGGCTATTATTTTTAAATTTTCAATCAAGCCATAAAAGAACATGTTATTAAAATGAAAACAATAAAGTTCGTGCTCATATTGAACACAATAACATACTCAATATTCAATCAGTTTACC
>NW_027267615.1:0-12933 GCF_963676685.1 Mytilus edulis | reverse complement strand
GAACACAAGGAAAAGTGGATAAAAGCATAAAAAGAGTATAAAATGTGCTGTTTTGATAGTCTAGGTCTAGCGGTCCGTACGAAGCAAGTGAAATATGAAGTTCTATGCACTTTAAAATTGTATTTCTTTAAACAGATTGCACTGAATCTATATGAAAAGCACTTATTGCAGGTTGTTTAAACTTGTCTGTTTCACAGAATACCTTTATTTTCTTCTGCTGGATGGCTGGTGGTTAAAATATTGGCATTTTAAGACTGAAATTCCATGCAGGTTTTAAACAGTAAATTGAAAAAACTTTGCATCAGACCATACTTTCTACATATACAATTAAAAGCAACAGTCTTGTTACATCCAGGCTTCAAATTTGATCATATCTCAGCAAGGATTTTGGCAAAAAGAAGCATATTTCCATCTCCAATATCATTTATATGCAATTAAATATGGAAATATAGGGAACGGCCTAAATTGACAACTTGTTATTTTAAGCTTGACATTGCTTAATACCATGTAAAACTCATGTGTTATGCTTTTTGAAACTTATATTTACATGAAAAGAACATTTATGATATGTTAAATGTTTTGTTTTAACTTAACAACTTCAAAAAATTGTTGTTAGTGGAAAATATTGCATTTCATATAAGGCCTCGCTTCATTTGAAAACCTCTATTTTTTGGCATAGGCACATATAAAATTACTTTTTGTCAAATTTTTATAAGTCTCATACATTAAGTATGCTATCATTTACTTTGAATATATAATATCTTACACATTGAGACATAAAAAAGTGCAATTTGGTGTTTTGGGGAAATTTTTGAAGCCAAAATTTGAAAGTTGAAATTTTTCTATTTCAACGTCTCAATTCAGCAACTAAAGTTGAGATATAAAAAATGCCACATTTTCTATAATATATATCATATGGCTTTTAAACTTTGTAAACTGACTTATAATACACTAAGCTTAAATCATGCCAAGTTTTATTGGAATTGGTCAAGTTTTTGGCCCCTAATAGGCCCAAGACCACAATTAATGACCCCGCTTTTCGTTGTTCACGAATATAGTTCCCCTTAATTATAGTGTATTTTTTCTTTATTTTTTTTCTTTGCCTTTTTCATTCATTTGTTAGTTTTTATGGGGTGGAAATGAAAGAAGAGAGGTGAAATAACTTTTTGTTGAAGGTATTTTAACTGATTTTAATATGGAAAGAGTGATTAGGTCAAGTGCAAAAAGGTAATATTTTCAGTTTTCGGAACATCTCTTGACTTGTCCATAGGGGTATGGATGTGTATTGGCTAAAATTGTAAGTTACATCATAGCAATCTTTCTGAATTTTGGATATGTTTTTGGACTAGTAATATACATTACACACACAAAAAATTTGACAAAAAGATTAGGTCCATTTTTTTTAATGAGACAAAAAGTTATAAAGAACTAATAGAGGAATTAATTGTGGTCTGTGGCCTAAGAGGTGCATTTCAGCAAATTTTGAATTTATACTTTGACAACTTCTCTGAATGATCTATTGGTATTGATTTGTCAAACTATATGAGAAGAAATGATTTCCACTTTTATTTGATAGAAATTTGTAAAAAAAGTCACTTTTCAGCTAATATGCCCAAAAAGTAGCTTTTTCACTTTTTTCCACATTTTTGCAAAATCAGCATCCTTATTTTTTCTCTGACAATTTTTTTCTGATACCTATTTGTGTTTGTGGTATTTATTTCATGTGTTTTACTCATTTGTGAACTCTGAACACAAGGAAAAGTGGATAAAAGCATAAAAAGAGTATAAAATGTGCTGTTTTGATAGTCTAGGTCTAGCGGTCCGTACGAAGCAAGTGAAATATGAAGTTCTATGCACTTTAAAATTGTATTTCTTTAAACAGATTGCACTGAATCTATATGAAAAGCACTTATTGCAGGTTGTTTAAACTTGTCTGTTTCACAGAATACCTTTATTTTCTTCTGCTGGATGGCTGGTGGTTAAAATATTGGCATTTTAAGACTGAAATTCCATGCAGGTTTTAAACAGTAAATTGAAAAAACTTTGCATCAGACCATACTTTCTACATATACAATTAAAAGCAACAGTCTTGTTACATCCAGGCTTCAAATTTGATCATATCTCAGCAAGGATTTTGGCAAAAAGAAGCATATTTCCATCTCCAATATCATTTATATGCAATTAAATATGGAAATATAGGGAACGGCCTAAATTGACAACTTGTTATTTTAAGCTTGACATTGCTTAATACCATGTAAAACTCATGTGTTATGCTTTTTGAAACTTATATTTACATGAAAAGAACATTTATGATATGTTAAATGTTTTGTTTTAACTTAACAACTTCAAAAAATTGTTGTTAGTGGAAAATATTGCATTTCATATAAGGCCTCGCTTCATTTGAAAACCTCTATTTTTTGGCATAGGCACATATAAAATTACTTTTTGTCAAATTTTTATAAGTCTCATACATTAAGTATGCTATCATTTACTTTGAATATATAATATCTTACACATTGAGACATAAAAAAGTGCAATTTGGTGTTTTGGGGAAATTTTTGAAGCCAAAATTTGAAAGTTGAAATTTTTCTATTTCAACGTCTCAATTCAGCAACTAAAGTTGAGATATAAAAAATGCCACATTTTCTATAATATATATCATATGGCTTTTAAACTTTGTAAACTGACTTATAATACACTAAGCTTAAATCATGCCAAGTTTTATTGGAATTGGTCAAGTTTTTGGCCCCTAATAGGCCCAAGACCACAATTAATGACCCCGCTTTTCGTTGTTCACGAATATAGTTCCCCTTAATTATAGTGTATTTTTTCTTTATTTTTTTTCTTTGCCTTTTTCATTCATTTGTTAGTTTTTATGGGGTGGAAATGAAAGAAGAGAGGTGAAATAACTTTTTGTTGAAGGTATTTTAACTGATTTTAATATGGAAAGAGTGATTAGGTCAAGTGCAAAAAGGTAATATTTTCAGTTTTCGGAACATCTCTTGACTTGTCCATAGGGGTATGGATGTGTATTGGCTAAAATTGTAAGTTACATCATAGCAATCTTTCTGAATTTTGGATATGTTTTTGGACTAGTAATATACATTACACACACAAAAAATTTGACAAAAAGATTAGGTCCATTTTTTTTAATGAGACAAAAAGTTATAAAGAACTAATAGAGGAATTAATTGTGGTCTGTGGCCTAAGAGGTGCATTTCAGCAAATTTTGAATTTATACTTTGACAACTTCTCTGAATGATCTATTGGTATTGATTTGTCAAACTATATGAGAAGAAATGATTTCCACTTTTATTTGATAGAAATTTGTAAAAAAAGTCACTTTTCAGCTAATATGCCCAAAAAGTAGCTTTTTCACTTTTTTCCACATTTTTGCAAAATCAGCATCCTTATTTTTTCTCTGACAATTTTTTTCTGATACCTATTTGTGTTTGTGGTATTTATTTCATGTGTTTTACTCATTTGTGAACTCTGAACACAAGGAAAAGTGGATAAAAGCATAAAAAGAGTATAAAATGTGCTGTTTTGATAGTCTAGGTTCCTAGCGGTCCGTACGAAGCAAGTGAAATATGAAGTTCTATGCACTTTAAAATTGTATTTCTTTAAACAGATTGCACTGAATCTATATGAAAAGCACTTATTGCAGGTTGTTTAAACTTGTCTGTTTCACAGAATACCTTTATTTTCTTCTGCTGGATGGCTGGTGGTTAAAATATTGGCATTTTAAGACTGAAATTCCATGCAGGTTTTAAACAGTAAATTGAAAAAACTTTGCATCAGACCATACTTTCTACATATACAATTAAAAGCAACAGTCTTGTTACATCCAGGCTTCAAATTTGATCATATCTCAGCAAGGATTTTGGCAAAAAGAAGCATATTTCCATCTCCAATATCATTTATATGCAATTAAATATGGAAATATAGGGAACGGCCTAAATTGACAACTTGTTATTTTAAGCTTGACATTGCTTAATACCATGTAAAACTCATGTGTTATGCTTTTTGAAACTTATATTTACATGAAAAGAACATTTATGATATGTTAAATGTTTTGTTTTAACTTAACAACTTCAAAAAATTGTTGTTAGTGGAAAATATTGCATTTCATATAAGGCCTCGCTTCATTTGAAAACCTCTATTTTTTGGCATAGGCACATATAAAATTACTTTTTGTCAAATTTTTATAAGTCTCATACATTAAGTATGCTATCATTTACTTTGAATATATAATATCTTACACATTGAGACATAAAAAAGTGCAATTTGGTGTTTTGGGGAAATTTTTGAAGCCAAAATTTGAAAGTTGAAATTTTTCTATTTCAACGTCTCAATTCAGCAACTAAAGTTGAGATATAAAAAATGCCACATTTTCTATAATATATATCATATGGCTTTTAAACTTTGTAAACTGACTTATAATACACTAAGCTTAAATCATGCCAAGTTTTATTGGAATTGGTCAAGTTTTTGGCCCCTAATAGGCCCAAGACCACAATTAATGACCCCGCTTTTCGTTGTTCACGAATATAGTTCCCCTTAATTATAGTGTATTTTTTCTTTATTTTTTTTCTTTGCCTTTTTCATTCATTTGTTAGTTTTTATGGGGTGGAAATGAAAGAAGAGAGGTGAAATAACTTTTTGTTGAAGGTATTTTAACTGATTTTAATATGGAAAGAGTGATTAGGTCAAGTGCAAAAAGGTAATATTTTCAGTTTTCGGAACATCTCTTGACTTGTCCATAGGGGTATGGATGTGTATTGGCTAAAATTGTAAGTTACATCATAGCAATCTTTCTGAATTTTGGATATGTTTTTGGACTAGTAATATACATTACACACACAAAAAATTTGACAAAAAGATTAGGTCCATTTTTTTTAATGAGACAAAAAGTTATAAAGAACTAATAGAGGAATTAATTGTGGTCTGTGGCCTAAGAGGTGCATTTCAGCAAATTTTGAATTTATACTTTGACAACTTCTCTGAATGATCTATTGGTATTGATTTGTCAAACTATATGAGAAGAAATGATTTCCACTTTTATTTGATAGAAATTTGTAAAAAAAGTCACTTTTCAGCTAATATGCCCAAAAAGTAGCTTTTTCACTTTTTTCCACATTTTTGCAAAATCAGCATCCTTATTTTTTCTCTGACAATTTTTTTCTGATACCTATTTGTGTTTGTGGTATTTATTTCATGTGTTTTACTCATTTGTGAACTCTGAACACAAGGAAAAGTGGATAAAAGCATAAAAAGAGTATAAAATGTGCTGTTTTGATAGTCTAGGTCTAGCGGTCCGTACGAAGCAAGTGAAATATGAAGTTCTATGCACTTTAAAATTGTATTTCTTTAAACAGATTGCACTGAATCTATATGAAAAGCACTTATTGCAGGTTGTTTAAACTTGTCTGTTTCACAGAATACCTTTATTTTCTTCTGCTGGATGGCTGGTGGTTAAAATATTGGCATTTTAAGACTGAAATTCCATGCAGGTTTTAAACAGTAAATTGAAAAAACTTTGCATCAGACCATACTTTCTACATATACAATTAAAAGCAACAGTCTTGTTACATCCAGGCTTCAAATTTGATCATATCTCAGCAAGGATTTTGGCAAAAAGAAGCATATTTCCATCTCCAATATCATTTATATGCAATTAAATATGGAAATATAGGGAACGGCCTAAATTGACAACTTGTTATTTTAAGCTTGACATTGCTTAATACCATGTAAAACTCATGTGTTATGCTTTTTGAAACTTATATTTACATGAAAAGAACATTTATGATATGTTAAATGTTTTGTTTTAACTTAACAACTTCAAAAAATTGTTGTTAGTGGAAAATATTGCATTTCATATAAGGCCTCGCTTCATTTGAAAACCTCTATTTTTTGGCATAGGCACATATAAAATTACTTTTTGTCAAATTTTTATAAGTCTCATACATTAAGTATGCTATCATTTACTTTGAATATATAATATCTTACACATTGAGACATAAAAAAGTGCAATTTGGTGTTTTGGGGGAAATTTTTGAAGCCAAAATTTGAAAGTTGAAATTTTTCTATTTCAACGTCTCAATTCAGCAACTAAAGTTGAGATATAAAAAATGCCACATTTTCTATAATATATATCATATGGCTTTTAAACTTTGTAAACTGACTTATAATACACTAAGCTTAAATCATGCCAAGTTTTATTGGAATTGGTCAAGTTTTTGGCCCCTAATAGGCCCAAGACCACAATTAATGACCCCGCTTTTCGTTGTTCACGAATATAGTTCCCCTTAATTATAGTGTATTTTTTCTTTATTTTTTTTCTTTGCCTTTTTCATTCATTTGTTAGTTTTTTATGGGGTGGAAATGAAAGAAGAGAGGTGAAATAACTTTTTGTTGAAGGTATTTTAACTGATTTTAATATGGAAAGAGTGATTAGGTCAAGTGCAAAAAGGTAATATTTTCAGTTTTCGGAACATCTCTTGACTTGTCCATAGGGGTATGGATGTGTATTGGCTAAAATTGTAAGTTACATCATAGCAATCTTTCTGAATTTTGGATATGTTTTTGGACTAGTAATATACATTACACACACAAAAAATTTGACAAAAAGATTAGGTCCATTTTTTTTAATGAGACAAAAAGTTATAAAGAACTAATAGAGGAATTAATTGTGGTCTGTGGCCTAAGAGGTGCATTTCAGCAAATTTTGAATTTATACTTTGACAACTTCTCTGAATGATCTATTGGTATTGATTTGTCAAACTATATGAGAAGAAATGATTTCCACTTTTATTTGATAGAAATTTGTAAAAAAAGTCACTTTTCAGCTAATATGCCCAAAAAGTAGCTTTTTCACTTTTTTCCACATTTTTGCAAAATCAGCATCCTTATTTTTTCTCTGACAATTTTTTTCTGATACCTATTTGTGTTTGTGGTATTTATTTCATGTGTTTTACTCATTTGTGAACTCTGAACACAAGGAAAAGTGGATAAAAGCATAAAAAGAGTATAAAATGTGCTGTTTTGATAGTCTAGGTCTAGCGGTCCGTACGAAGCAAGTGAAATATGAAGTTCTATGCACTTTAAAATTGTATTTCTTTAAACAGATTGCACTGAATCTATATGAAAAGCACTTATTGCAGGTTGTTTAAACTTGTCTGTTTCACAGAATACCTTTATTTTCTTCTGCTGGATGGCTGGTGGTTAAAATATTGGCATTTTAAGACTGAAATTCCATGCAGGTTTTAAACAGTAAATTGAAAAAACTTTGCATCAGACCATACTTTCTACATATACAATTAAAAGCAACAGTCTTGTTACATCCAGGCTTCAAATTTGATCATATCTCAGCAAGGATTTTGGCAAAAAGAAGCATATTTCCATCTCCAATATCATTTATATGCAATTAAATATGGAAATATAGGGAACGGCCTAAATTGACAACTTGTTATTTTAAGCTTGACATTGCTTAATACCATGTAAAACTCATGTGTTATGCTTTTTGAAACTTATATTTACATGAAAAGAACATTTATGATATGTTAAATGTTTTGTTTTAACTTAACAACTTCAAAAAATTGTTGTTAGTGGAAAATATTGCATTTCATATAAGGCCTCGCTTCATTTGAAAACCTCTATTTTTTGGCATAGGCACATATAAAATTACTTTTTGTCAAATTTTTATAAGTCTCATACATTAAGTATGCTATCATTTACTTTGAATATATAATATCTTACACATTGAGACATAAAAAAGTGCAATTTGGTGTTTTGGGGAAATTTTTGAAGCCAAAATTTGAAAGTTGAAATTTTTCTATTTCAACGTCTCAATTCAGCAACTAAAGTTGAGATATAAAAAATGCCACATTTTCTATAATATATATCATATGGCTTTTAAACTTTGTAAACTGACTTATAATACACTAAGCTTAAATCATGCCAAGTTTTATTGGAATTGGTCAAGTTTTTGGCCCCTAATAGGCCCAAGACCACAATTAATGACCCCGCTTTTCGTTGTTCACGAATATAGTTCCCCTTAATTATAGTGTATTTTTTCTTTATTTTTTTTCTTTGCCTTTTTCATTCATTTGTTAGTTTTTATGGGGTGGAAATGAAAGAAGAGAGGTGAAATAACTTTTTGTTGAAGGTATTTTAACTGATTTTAATATGGAAAGAGTGATTAGGTCAAGTGCAAAAAGGTAATATTTTCAGTTTTCGGAACATCTCTTGACTTGTCCATAGGGGTATGGATGTGTATTGGCTAAAATTGTAAGTTACATCATAGCAATCTTTCTGAATTTTGGATATGTTTTTGGACTAGTAATATACATTACACACACAAAAAATTTGACAAAAAGATTAGGTCCATTTTTTTTAATGAGACAAAAAGTTATAAAGAACTAATAGAGGAATTAATTGTGGTCTGTGGCCTAAGAGGTGCATTTCAGCAAATTTTGAATTTATACTTTGACAACTTCTCTGAATGATCTATTGGTATTGATTTGTCAAACTATATGAGAAGAAATGATTTCCACTTTTATTTGATAGAAATTTGTAAAAAAAAGTCACTTTTCAGCTAATATGCCCAAAAAGTAGCTTTTTCACTTTTTTCCACATTTTTGCAAAATCAGCATCCTTATTTTTTCTCTGACAATTTTTTTCTGATACCTATTTGTGTTTGTGGTATTTATTTCATGTGTTTTACTCATTTGTGAACTCTGAACACAAGGAAAAGTGGATAAAAGCATAAAAAGAGTATAAAATGTGCTGTTTTGATAGTCTAGGTCTAGCGGTCCGTACGAAGCAAGTGAAATATGAAGTTCTATGCACTTTAAAATTGTATTTCTTTAAACAGATTGCACTGAATCTATATGAAAAGCACTTATTGCAGGTTGTTTAAACTTGTCTGTTTCACAGAATACCTTTATTTTCTTCTGCTGGATGGCTGGTGGTTAAAATATTGGCATTTTAAGACTGAAATTCCATGCAGGTTTTAAACAGTAAATTGAAAAAACTTTGCATCAGACCATACTTTCTACATATACAATTAAAAGCAACAGTCTTGTTACATCCAGGCTTCAAATTTGATCATATCTCAGCAAGGATTTTGGCAAAAAGAAGCATATTTCCATCTCCAATATCATTTATATGCAATTAAATATGGAAATATAGGGAACGGCCTAAATTGACAACTTGTTATTTTAAGCTTGACATTGCTTAATACCATGTAAAACTCATGTGTTATGCTTTTTGAAACTTATATTTACATGAAAAGAACATTTATGATATGTTAAATGTTTTGTTTTAACTTAACAACTTCAAAAAATTGTTGTTAGTGGAAAATATTGCATTTCATATAAGGCCTCGCTTCATTTGAAAACCTCTATTTTTTGGCATAGGCACATATAAAATTACTTTTTGTCAAATTTTTATAAGTCTCATACATTAAGTATGCTATCATTTACTTTGAATATATAATATCTTACACATTGAGACATAAAAAAGTGCAATTTGGTGTTTTGGGGAAATTTTTGAAGCCAAAATTTGAAAGTTGAAATTTTTCTATTTCAACGTCTCAATTCAGCAACTAAAGTTGAGATATAAAAAATGCCACATTTTCTATAATATATATCATATGGCTTTTAAACTTTGTAAACTGACTTATAATACACTAAGCTTAAATCATGCCAAGTTTTATTGGAATTGGTCAAGTTTTTGGCCCCTAATAGGCCCAAGACCACAATTAATGACCCCGCTTTTCGTTGTTCACGAATATAGTTCCCCTTAATTATAGTGTATTTTTTCTTTATTTTTTTTCTTTGCCTTTTTCATTCATTTGTTAGTTTTTATGGGGTGGAAATGAAAGAAGAGAGGTGAAATAACTTTTTGTTGAAGGTATTTTAACTGATTTTAATATGGAAAGAGTGATTAGGTCAAGTGCAAAAAGGTAATATTTTCAGTTTTCGGAACATCTCTTGACTTGTCCATAGGGGTATGGATGTGTATTGGCTAAAATTGTAAGTTACATCATAGCAATCTTTCTGAATTTTGGATATGTTTTTGGACTAGTAATATACATTACACACACAAAAAATTTGACAAAAAGATTAGGTCCATTTTTTTTAATGAGACAAAAAGTTATAAAGAACTAATAGAGGAATTAATTGTGGTCTGTGGCCTAAGAGGTGCATTTCAGCAAATTTTGAATTTATACTTTGACAACTTCTCTGAATGATCTATTGGTATTGATTTGTCAAACTATATGAGAAGAAATGATTTCCACTTTTATTTGATAGAAATTTGTAAAAAAAGTCACTTTTCAGCTAATATGCCCAAAAAGTAGCTTTTTCACTTTTTTCCACATTTTTGCAAAATCAGCATCCTTATTTTTTCTCTGACAATTTTTTTCTGATACCTATTTGTGTTTGTGGTATTTATTTCATGTGTTTTACTCATTTGTGAACTCTGAACACAAGGAAAAGTGGATAAAAGCATAAAAAGAGTATAAAATGTGCTGTTTTGATAGTCTAGGTCTAGCGGTCCGTACGAAGCAAGTGAAATATGAAGTTCTATGCACTTTAAAATTGTATTTCTTTAAACAGATTGCACTGAATCTATATGAAAAGCACTTATTGCAGGTTGTTTAAACTTGTCTGTTTCACAGAATACCTTTATTTTCTTCTGCTGGATGGCTGGTGGTTAAAATATTGGCATTTTAAGACTGAAATTCCATGCAGGTTTTAAACAGTAAATTGAAAAAACTTTGCATCAGACCATACTTTCTACATATACAATTAAAAGCAACAGTCTTGTTACATCCAGGCTTCAAATTTGATCATATCTCAGCAAGGATTTTGGCAAAAAGAAGCATATTTCCATCTCCAATATCATTTATATGCAATTAAATATGGAAATATAGGGAACGGCCTAAATTGACAACTTGTTATTTTAAGCTTGACATTGCTTAATACCATGTAAAACTCATGTGTTATGCTTTTTGAAACTTATATTTACATGAAAAGAACATTTATGATATGTTAAATGTTTTGTTTTAACTTAACAACTTCAAAAAATTGTTGTTAGTGGAAAATATTGCATTTCATATAAGGCCTCGCTTCATTTGAAAACCTCTATTTTTTGGCATAGGCACATATAAAATTACTTTTTGTCAAATTTTTATAAGTCTCATACATTAAGTATGCTATCATTTACTTTGAATATATAATATCTTACACATTGAGACATAAAAAAGTGCAATTTGGTGTTTTGGGGAAATTTTGAAGCCAAAATTTGAAAGTTGAAATTTTTCTATTTCAACGTCTCAATTCAGCAACTAAAGTTGAGATATAAAAAATGCCACATTTTCTATAATATATATCATATGGCTTTTAAACTTTGTAAACTGACTTATAATACACTAAGCTTAAATCATGCCAAGTTTTATTGGAATTGGTCAAGTTTTTGGCCCCTAATAGGCCCAAGACCACAATTAATGACCCCGCTTTTCGTTGTTCACGAATATAGTTCCCCTTAATTATAGTGTATTTTTTCTTTATTTTTTTTCTTTGCCTTTTTCATTCATTTGTTAGTTTTTATGGGGTGGAAATGAAAGAAGAGAGGTGAAATAACTTTTTTTTGAAGGTATTTTAACTGATTTTAATATGGAAAGAGTGATTAGGTCAAGTGCAAAAAGGTAATATTTTCAGTTTTCGGAACATCTCTTGACTTGTCCATAGGGGTATGGATGTGTATTGGCTAAAATTGTAAGTTACATCATAGCAATCTTTCTGAATTTTGGATATGTTTTTTGGACTAGTAATATACATTACACACACAAAAAATTTGACAAAAAGATTAGGTCCATTTTTTTTAATGAGACAAAAAGTTATAAAGAACTAATAGAGGAATTAATTGTGGTCTGTGGCCTAAGAGGTGCATTTCAGCAAATTTTGAATTTATACTTTGACAACTTCTCTGAATGATCTATTGGTATTGATTTGTCAAACTATATGAGAAGAAATGATTTCCACTTTTATTTGATAGAAATTTGTAAAAAAAGTCACTTTTCAGCTAATATGCCCAAAAAGTAGCTTTTTCACTTTTTTCCACATTTTTGCAAAATCAGCATCCTTATTTTTTCTCTGACAATTTTTTTCTGATACCTATTTGTGTTTGTGGTATTTATTTCATGTGTTTTACTCATTTGTGAACTCTGAACACAAGGAAAAGTGGATAAAAGCATAAAAAGAGTATAAAATGTGCTGTTTTGATAGTCTAGGTCTAGCGGTCCGTACGAAGCAAGTGAAATATGAAGTTCTATGCACTTTAAAATTGTATTTCTTTAAACAGATTGCACTGAATCTATATGAAAAGCACTTATTGCAGGTTGTTTAAACTTGTCTGTTTCACAGAATACCTTTATTTTCTTCTGCTGGATGGCTGGTGGTTAAAATATTGGCATTTTAAGACTGAAATTCCATGCAGGTTTTAAACAGTAAATTGAAAAAACTTTGCATCAGACCATACTTTCTACATATACAATTAAAAGCAACAGTCTTGTTACATCCAGGCTTCAAATTTGATCATATCTCAGCAAGGATTTTGGCAAAAAGAAGCATATTTCCATCTCCAATATCATTTATATGCAATTAAATATGGAAATATAGGGAACGGCCTAAATTGACAACTTGTTATTTTAAGCTTGACATTGCTTAATACCATGTAAAACTCATGTGTTATGCTTTTTGAAACTTATATTTACATGAAAAGAACATTTATGATATGTTAAATGTTTTGTTTTAACTTAACAACTTCAAAAAATTGTTGTTAGTGGAAAATATTGCATTTCATATAAGGCCTCGCTTCATTTGAAAACCTCTATTTTTTGGCATAGGCACATATAAAATTACTTTT
>NW_027267614.1:0-47473 GCF_963676685.1 Mytilus edulis | reverse complement strand
GGTTAACCCTAACCCTAACCCTAACCCCTAACCCTAACCCTAAACCAAACCCTAACCCTAACCCAAACCCTAACCCAAACCCTTAAATAGGGTTTAGGTTAGGGTTAGGGTTTAGGTTAGGGTTAGTGTTAGTGTTTGGGTTAGGGTTTGGGTTAGGGTTAGGGTTAGGGTTAGGGTTAGGGTTAACCCTAATTAGGGTTAGGTTAGGGTTAGGGTTAGTGTTAGGGTTTGGGTTAGTGTTAGGTTAGGGTTAGTGTTAGGGTTTGGGTTAGTGTTTAGGTTAGGGTTAGTGTTAGGGTTTGGGTTAGGGTTTGGTTAGTGTTTAGGTTAGGGTTAGTGTTAGGGTTTGGGTTAGTGTTTAGGTTAGGGTTAGTGTTAGGGTTTGGGTTAGTGTTAAGGTTAGGGTTAGTGTTTAGGTTAGGGTTAGTGTTAGGGTTTGGGTTAGTGTTAAGGTTAGGGTTAGTGTTAGTGTTTGGGTTAGGGTTTGGGTTAGTGTTTAGGTTAGGGTTAGTGTTAGGGTTTGGGTTAGTGTTAGGTTAGGGTTAGGGTTAGTGTTTGGGTTAGGGTTTGGGTCAAACACTTACCCTAACCCAAATCCCAAATGTGTTAAAATTGTTGATTTGGAGGCCTTACTTTATCTCGGAACGGGTAAGTGTAGAAGGATAACCTATTGCAGTTTCGTGTTAAGTTTTTCACGAACTTCTTAAAGAAAGAGTTGTGTATGGATGGGGGTCCGGTTATGATGTTTGAAAAAAAAAAAAAAAAAATAATCTTTCAATTATCATGCAGTGAGGTCGGAGAGTGCGGCCGTACACTTCAGTGATACCAATACGTTTTCATCCTCTAGATCGCCTTCCATCTTTTAGGAACAGTTAACTTTAAGAAGATATCTCTATTCAAATTCATTCTACATCTGTTTGAAGATTGAAGTCGAAGGCAATTTTCATACTCTGTACTTAGAAATATTTTTAAATAACCCAAACCCAAACACTAACACTAACACTAACCCTAACCTAAACGCTAACCCTAACCCTAACCCTAACCCTAACCCTAACCCTAACCCTTCTCACGCATGCGCCAGTCACAGAAAAGGGCAGACATGCGCAGAAGTGAAAAAGGGCACCTCACAAATCTCGTCAAAGTATACTACCATGTCCCTGACCTTGACCCTTACTCAAAACCTAACCCTAACCCTGACCCAAACCCTAACCCAAACCCTTAATTAGGGTTAACCCTAACCCTAACCCTAACCCTAACCCTAACCCTAACCCAAACCCTAACCCTAACCCAAACCCTAACCCAAACCCTTAAATAGGGTTTAGGTTAGGGTTAGGGTTTAGGTTAGGGTTAGTGTTAGTGTTTGGGTTAGGGTTTGGGTTAGGGTTAGGGTTAGGGTTAGGGTTAGGGTTAACCCTAATTAGGGTTAGGGTTAGGGTTAGGGTTAGTGTTAGGGTTTGGGTTAGTGTTAGGTTAGGGTTAGTGTTAGGGTTTGGGTTAGTGTTTAGGTTAGGGTTAGTGTTAGGGTTTGGGTTAGGGTTTGGGTTAGTGTTTAGGTTAGGGTTAGTGTTAGGGTTTGGGTTAGTGTTTAGGTTAGGGTTAGTGTTAGGGTTTGGGTTAGTGTTAAGGTTAGGGTTAGTGTTTAGGTTAGGGTTAGTGTTAGGGTTTGGGTTAGTGTTAAGGTTAGGGTTAGTGTTAGTGTTTGGGTTAGGGTTTGGGTTAGTGTTTAGGTTAGGGTTAGTGTTAGGGTTTGGGTTAGTGTTAAGGTTAGGGTTAGGGTTAGTGTTTGGGTTAGGGTTTGGGTCAAACACTTACCCTAACCCAAATCCCAAATGTGTTAAAATTGTTGATTTGGAGGCCTTACTTTATCTCGGAACGGGTAAGTGTAGAAGGATAACCTATTGCAGTTTCGTGTTAAGTTTTTCACGAACTTCTTAAAAGAAAGAGTTGTGTATGGATGGGGGTCCGGTTATGATGTTTGAAAAAAAAAAAAAAAAATAATCTTTCAATTATCATGCAGTGAGGTCGGAGAGTGCGGCCGTACACTTCAGTGATACCAATACGTTTTCATCCTCTAGATCGCCTTTCCATCTTTTAGGAACAGTTAACTTTAAGAAGATATCTCTATTCAAATTCATTCTACATCTGTTTGAAGATTGAAGTCGAAGGCAATTTTCATACTCTGTACTTAGAAATATTTTTAAATAACCCAAACCCAAACACTAACACTAACACTAACCCTAACCTAAACGCTAACCCTAACCCTAACCCTAACCCTAACCCTAACCCTAACCCTTCTCACGCATGCGCAGTCACAGAAAAGGGCAGACATGCGCAGAAGTGAAAAAGGGCACCTCACAAATCTCGTCAAAGTATACTACCATGTCCCTGACCTTGACCCTTACTCAAAACCTAACCCTAACCCTGACCCAAACCCTAACCCAAACCCTTAATTAGGGTTAACCCTAACCCTAACCCTAACCCTAACCCTAACCCTAACCCAAACCCTAACCCTAACCCAAACCCTAACCCAAACCCTTAAATAGGGTTTAGGTTAGGGTTAGGGTTTAGGTTAGGGTTAGTGTTAGTGTTTGGGTTAGGGTTTGGGTTAGGGTTAGGGTTAGGGTTAGGGTTAGGGTTAACCCTAATTAGGGTTAGGGTTAGGGTTAGGGTTAGTGTTAGGGTTTGGGTTAGTGTTTAGGTTAGGGTTAGTGTTAGGGTTTGGGTTAGTGTTTAGGTTAGGGTTAGTGTTAGGGTTTGGGTTAGGGTTTGGGTTAGTGTTTAGGTTAGGGTTAGTGTTAGGGTTTGGGTTAGTGTTTAGGTTAGGGTTAGTGTTAGGGTTTGGGTTAGTGTTAAGGTTAGGGTTAGTGTTTAGGTTAGGTTAGTGTTAGGGTTTGGTTAGTGTTAAGGTTAGGGTTAGTGTTAGTGTTTGGGTTAGGGTTTGGGTAGTGTTTAGGTTAGGGTTAGTGTTAGGGTTTGGGTTAGTGTTAAGGTTAGGGTTAGGGTTAGTGTTTGGGTTAGGGTTTGGGTCAAACACTTACCCTAACCCAAATCCAAATGTGTTAAAATTGTTGATTTGGAGGCCTTACTTATCTCGGAACGGGTAAGTGTAGAAGGATAACCTATTGCAGTTTCGTGTTAAGTTTTTCACGAACTTCTTAAAAGAAAGAGTTGTGTATGGATGGGGGTCCGGTTATGATGTTTGAAAAAAAAAAAAAAAAAAATAATCTTTCAATTATCATGCAGTGAGGTCGGAGAGTGCGGCCGTACACTTCAGTGATACCAATACGTTTTCATCCTCTAGATCGCCTTTCCATCTTTTAGGAACAGTTAACTTTAAGAAGATATCTCTATTCAAATTCATTCTACATCTGTTTGAAGATTGAAGTCGAAGGCAATTTTCATACTCTGTACTTAGAAATATTTTTAAATAACCCAAACCCAAACACTAACACTAACACTAACCCTAACCTAAACGCTAACCCTAACCCTAACCCTAACCCTAACCCTAACCCTAACCCTTCTCACGCATGCGCAGTCACAGAAAAGGGCAGACATGCGCAGAAGTGAAAAGGGCACCTCACAAATCTCGTCAAAGTATACTACCATGTCCCTGACCTTGACCCTTACTCAAAACCTAACCCTAACCCTGACCCAAACCCTAACCCAAACCCTTAATTAGGGTTAACCCTAACCCTAACCCTAACCCTAACCCTAACCCTAACCCAAACCCTAACCCTAACCCAAACCCTAACCCAAACCCTTAAATAGGGTTTAGGTTAGGGTTAGGGTTTAGGTTAGGGTTAGTGTTAGTGTTTGGGTTAGGGTTTGGGTTAGGGTTAGGGTTGGTTAGGGTTAGGGTTAGGGTTAACCCTAATTAGGGTTAGGGTTAGGGTTAGGGTTAGTGTTAGGGTTTGGGTTAGTGTTTAGGTTAGGGTTAGTGTTAGGGTTTGGGGTTAGTGTTTAGGTTAGGGTTAGTGTTAGGGTTTGGGTTAGGGTTTGGGTTAGTGTTTTAGGTTAGGGTTAGTGTTAGGGTTTGGGTTAGTGTTTAGGTTAGGGTTAGTGTTAGGGTTTGGGTTAGTGTTAAGGTTAGGGTTAGTGTTTAGGTTAGGGTTAGTGTTAGGGTTTGGGTTAGTGTTAAGGTTAGGGTTAGTGTTAGTGTTTGGGTTAGGGTTTGGGTTAGTGTTTAGGTTAGGGTTAGTGTTAGGGTTTGGGTTAGTGTTAAGGTTAGGGTTAGGGTTAGTGTTTGGGTTAGGGTTTGGGTCAAACACTTACCCTAACCCAAATCCCAAATGTGTTAAAATTGTTGATTTGGAGGCCTTACCTTTATCTCGGAACGGGTAAGTGTAGAAGGATAACCTATTGCAGTTTCGTGTTAAGTTTTTCACGAACTTCTTAAAAGAAAGAGTTGTGTATGGATGGGGGTCCGGTTATGATGTTTGAAAAAAAAAAAAAAAAATAATCTTTCAATTATCATGCAGTGAGGTCGGAGAGTGCGGCCGTACACTTCAGTGATACCAATACGTTTTCATCCTCTAGATCGCCTTTCCATCTTTTAGGAACAGTTAACTTTAAGAAGATATCTCTATTCAAATTCATTCTACATCTGTTTGAAGATTGAAGTCGAAGGCAATTTTCATACTCTGTACTTAGAATATTTTTAAATAACCCAAACCCAAACACTAACACTAACACTAACCCTAACCTAAACGCTAACCCTAACCCTAACCCTAACCCTAACCCTAACCCTAACCCTTCTCACGCATGCGCAGTCACAGAAAAGGGCAGACATGCGCAGAAGTGAAAAAGGGCACCTCACAAATCTCGTCAAAGTATACTACCATGTCCCTGACCTTGACCCTTACTCAAAACCTAACCCTAACCCTGACCCAAACCCTAACCCAAACCCTTAATTAGGGTTAACCCTAACCCTAACCCTAACCCTAACCCCTAACCCTAACCCAAACCCTAACCCTAACCCAAACCCTAACCCAAACCCTTAAATAGGGTTTAGGTTAGGGTTAGGGTTTAGGTTAGGGTTAGTGTTAGTGTTTGGGTTAGGGTTTGGGTTAGGGTTAGGGTTAGGGTTAGGGTTAGGGTTAACCCTAATTAGGGTTAGGGTTAGGGTTAGGGTTAGTGTTAGGTTTGGGTTAGTGTTTAGGTTAGGGTTAGTGTTAGGGTTTGGGTTAGTGTTTAGGTTAGGGTTAGTGTTAGGGTTTGGGTTAGGGTTTGGGTTAGTGTTTAGGTTAGGGTTAGTGTTAGGGTTTGGGTTAGTGTTTAGGTTAGGGTTAGTGTTAGGGTTTGGGTTAGTGTTAAGGTTAGGGTTAGTGTTTAGGTTAGGGTTAGTGTTAGGGTTTGGGTTAGTGTTAAGGTTAGGGTTAGTGTTAGTGTTTGGGTTAGGGTTTGGGTTAGTGTTTAGGTTAGGGTTAGTGTTAGGGTTTGGGTTAGTGTTAAGGTTAGGGTTAGGGTTAGTGTTTGGGTTAGGGTTTGGGTCAAACACTTACCCTAACCCAAATCCCAAATGTGTTAAAATTGTTGATTTGGAGGCCTTACTTTATCTCGGAACGGGTAAGTGTAGAAGGATAACCTATTGCAGTTTCGTGTTAAGTTTTTCACGAACTTCTTAAAAGAAAGAGTTGTGTATGGATGGGGGTCCGGTTATGATGTTTGAAAAAAAAAAAAAAAAATAATCTTTCAATTATCATGCAGTGAGGTCGGAGAGTGCGGCCGTACACTTCAGTGATACCAATACGTTTTCATCCTCTAGATCGCCTTTCCATCTTTTAGGAACAGTTAACTTTAAGAAGATATCTCTATTCAAATTCATTCTACATCTGTTTGAAGATTGAAGTCGAAGGCAATTTTCATACTCTGTACTTAGAAATATTTTTAAATAACCCAAACCCAAACACTAACACTAACACTAACCCTAACCTAAACGCTAACCCTAACCCTAACCCTAACCCTAACCCTAACCCTAACCCTTCTCACGCATGCGCAGTCACAGAAAAGGGCAGACATGCGCAGAAGTGAAAAAGGGCACCTCACAAATCTCGTCAAAGTATACTACCATGTCCCTGACCTTGACCCTTACTCAAAACCTAACCCTAACCCTGACCCAAACCCTAACCCAAACCCTTAATTAGGGTTAACCCTAACCCTAACCCTAACCCTAACCCTAACCCTAACCCAAACCCTAACCCTAACCCAAACCCTAACCCAAACCCTTAAATAGGGTTTAGGTTAGGGTTAGGGTTTAGGTTAGGGTTAGTGTTAGTGTTTGGGTTAGGGTTTGGGTTAGGGTTAGGGTTAGGGTTAGGGTTAGGGTTAACCCTAATTAGGGTTAGGGTTAGGGTTAGGGTTAGTGTTAGGGTTTGGGTTAGTGTTTAGGTTAGGGTTAGTGTTAGGGTTTGGGTTAGTGTTTAGGTTAGGGTTAGTGTTAGGGTTTGGGTTAGGGTTTGGGTTAGTGTTTAGGTTAGGGTTAGTGTTAGGGTTTGGGTTAGTGTTTAGGTTAGGGTTAGTGTTAGGGTTTGGGTTAGTGTTAAGGTTAGGGTTAGTGTTTAGGTTAGGGTTAGTGTTAGGGTTTGGGTTAGTGTTAAGGTTAGGGTTAGTGTTAGTGTTTGGGTTAGGGTTTGGGTTAGTGTTTAGGTTAGGGTTAGTGTTAGGGTTTGGGTTAGTGTTAAGGTTAGGGTTAGGGTTAGTGTTTGGGTTAGGGTTTGGGTCAAACACTTACCCTAACCCAAATCCCAAATGTGTTAAAATTGTTGATTTGGAGGCCTTACTTTATCTCGGAACGGGTAAGTGTAGAAGGATAACCTATTGCAGTTTCGTGTTAAGTTTTTCACGAACTTCTTAAAAGAAAGAGTTGTGTATGGATGGGGGTCCGGTTATGATGTTTGAAAAAAAAAAAAAAAAAATAATCTTTCAATTATCATGCAGTGAGGTCGGAGAGTGCGGCCGTACACTTCAGTGATACCAATACGTTTTCATCCTCTAGATCGCCTTTCCATCTTTTAGGAACAGTTAACTTTAAGAAGATATCTCTATTCAAATTCATTCTACATCTGTTTGAAGATTGAAGTCGAAGGCAATTTTCATACTCTGTACTTAGAAATATTTTTAAATAACCCAAACCCAAACACTAACACTAACACTAACCCTAACCTAAACGCTAACCCTAACCCTAACCCTAACCCTAACCCTAACCCTAACCCTTCTCACGCATGCGCAGTCACAGAAAAGGGCAGACATGCGCAGAAGTGAAAAAGGGCACCTCACAAATCTCGTCAAAGTATACTACCATGTCCCTGACCTTGACCCTTACTCAAAACCTAACCCTAACCCTGACCCAAACCCTAACCCAAACCCTTAATTAGGGTTAACCCTAACCCTAACCCTAACCCTAACCCTAACCCTAACCCAAACCCTAACCCTAACCCAAACCCTAACCCAAACCCTTAAATAGGGTTTAGGTTAGGGTTAGGGTTTAGGTTAGGGTTAGTGTTAGTGTTTGGGTTAGGGTTTGGGTTAGGGTTAGGGTTAGGGTTAGGGTTAGGGTTAACCCTAATTAGGGTTAGGGTTAGGGTTAGGGTTAGTGTTAGGGTTTGGGTTAGTGTTTAGGTTAGGGTTAGTGTTAGGGTTTGGGTTAGTGTTTAGGTTAGGGTTAGTGTTAGGGTTTGGGTTAGGGTTTGGGTTAGTGTTTAGGTTAGGGTTAGTGTTAGGGTTTGGGTTAGTGTTTAGGTTAGGGTTAGTGTTAGGGTTTGGGTTAGTGTTAAGGTTAGGGTTAGTGTTTAGGTTAGGGTTAGTGTTAGGGTTTGGGTTAGTGTTAAGGTTAGGGTTAGTGTTAGTGTTTGGGTTAGGGTTTGGGTTAGTGTTTAGGTTAGGGTTAGTGTTAGGGTTTGGGTTAGTGTTAAGGTTAGGGTTAGGGTTAGTGTTTGGGTTAGGGTTTGGGTCAAACACTTACCCTAACCCAAATCCCAAATGTGTTAAAATTGTTGATTTGGAGGCCTTACTTTATCTCGGAACGGGTAAGTGTAGAAGGATAACCTATTGCAGTTTCGTGTTAAGTTTTTCACGAACTTCTTAAAAGAAAGAGTTGTGTATGGATGGGGGTCCGGTTATGATGTTTGAAAAAAAAAAAAAAAAAATAATCTTTCAATTATCATGCAGTGAGGTCGGAGAGTGCGGCCGTACACTTCAGTGATACCAATACGTTTTCATCCTCTAGATCGCCTTTCCATCTTTTAGGAACAGTTAACTTTAAGAAGATATCTCTATTCAAATTCATTCTACATCTGTTTGAAGATTGAAGTCGAAGGCAATTTTCATACTCTGTACTTAGAAATATTTTTAAATAACCCAAACCCAAACACTAACACTAACACTAACCCTAACCTAAACGCTAACCCTAACCCTAACCCTAACCCTAACCCTAACCCTAACCCTTCTCACGCATGCGCAGTCACAGAAAAGGGCAGACATGCGCAGAAGTGAAAAAGGGCACCTCACAAATCTCGTCAAAGTATACTACCATGTCCCTGACCTTGACCCTTACTCAAAACCTAACCCTAACCCTGACCCAAACCCTAACCCAAACCCTTAATTAGGGTTAACCCTAACCCTAACCCTAACCCTAACCCTAACCCTAACCCAAACCCTAACCCTAACCCAAACCCTAACCCAAACCCTTAAATAGGGTTTAGGTTAGGGTTAGGGTTTAGGTTAGGGTTAGTGTTAGTGTTTGGGTTAGGGTTTGGGTTAGGGTTAGGGTTAGGGTTAGGGTTAGGGTTAACCCTAATTAGGGTTAGGGTTAGGGTTAGGGTTAGTGTTAGGGTTTGGGTTAGTGTTTAGGTTAGGGTTAGTGTTAGGGTTTGGGTTAGTGTTTAGGTTAGGGTTAGTGTTAGGGTTTGGGTTAGGGTTTGGGTTAGTGTTTAGGTTAGGGTTAGTGTTAGGGTTTGGGTTAGTGTTTAGGTTAGGGTTAGTGTTAGGGTTTGGGTTAGTGTTAAGGTTAGGGTTAGTGTTTAGGTTAGGGTTAGTGTTAGGGTTTGGGTTAGTGTTAAGGTTAGGGTTAGTGTTAGTGTTTGGGTTAGGGTTTGGGTTAGTGTTTAGGTTAGGGTTAGTGTTAGGGTTTGGGTTAGTGTTAAGGTTAGGGTTAGGGTTAGTGTTTGGGTTAGGGTTTGGGTCAAACACTTACCCTAACCCAAATCCCAAATGTGTTAAAATTGTTGATTTGGAGGCCTTACTTTATCTCGGAACGGGTAAGTGTAGAAGGATAACCTATTGCAGTTTCGTGTTAAGTTTTTCACGAACTTCTTAAAAGAAAGAGTTGTGTATGGATGGGGGTCCGGTTATGATGTTTGAAAAAAAAAAAAAAATAATAATCTTTCAATTATCATGCAGTGAGGTCGGAGAGTGCGGCCGTACACTTCAGTGATACCAATACGTTTTCATCCTCTAGATCGCCTTTCCATCTTTTAGGAACAGTTAACTTTAAGAAGATATCTCTATTCAAATTCATTCTACATCTGTTTGAAGATTGAAGTCGAAGGCAATTTTCATACTCTGTACTTAGAAATATTTTTAAATAACCCAAACCCAAACACTAACACTAACACTAACCCTAACCTAAACGCTAACCCTAACCCTAACCCTAACCCTAACCCTAACCCTAACCCTTCTCACGCATGCGCAGTCACAGAAAAGGGCAGACATGCGCAGAAGTGAAAAAGGGCACCTCACAAATCTCGTCAAAGTATACTACCATGTCCCTGACCTTGACCCTTACTCAAAACCTAACCCTAACCCTGACCCAAACCCTAACCCAAACCCTTAATTAGGGTTAACCCTAACCCTAACCCTAACCCTAACCCTAACCCTAACCCAAACCCTAACCCTAACCCAAACCCTAACCCAAACCCTTAAATAGGGTTTAGGTTAGGGTTAGGGTTTAGGTTAGGGTTAGTGTTAGTGTTTGGGTTAGGGTTTGGGTTAGGGTTAGGGTTAGGGTTAGGGTTAGGGTTAACCCTAATTAGGGTTAGGGTTAGGGTTAGGGTTAGTGTTAGGGTTTGGGTTAGTGTTTAGGTTAGGGTTAGTGTTAGGGTTTGGGTTAGTGTTTAGGTTAGGGTTAGTGTTAGGGTTTGGGTTAGGGTTTGGGTTAGTGTTTAGGTTAGGGTTAGTGTTAGGGTTTGGGTTAGTGTTTAGGTTAGGGTTAGTGTTAGGGTTTGGGTTAGTGTTAAGGTTAGGGTTAGTGTTTAGGTTAGGGTTAGTGTTAGGGTTTGGGTTAGTGTTAAGGTTAGGGTTAGTGTTAGTGTTTGGGTTAGGGTTTGGGTTAGTGTTTAGGTTAGGGTTAGTGTTAGGGTTTGGGTTAGTGTTAAGGTTAGGGTTAGGGTTAGTGTTTGGGTTAGGGTTTGGGTCAAACACTTACCCTAACCCAAATCCCAAATGTGTTAAAATTGTTGATTTGGAGGCCTTACTTTATCTCGGAACGGGTAAGTGTAGAAGGATAACCTATTGCAGTTTCGTGTTAAGTTTTTCACGAACTTCTTAAAAGAAAGAGTTGTGTATGGATGGGGGTCCGGTTATGATGTTTGAAAAAAAAAAAAAAAAAATAATCTTTCAATTATCATGCAGTGAGGTCGGAGAGTGCGGCCGTACACTTCAGTGATACCAATACGTTTTCATCCTCTAGATCGCCTTTCCATCTTTTAGGAACAGTTAACTTTAAGAAGATATCTCTATTCAAATTCATTCTACATCTGTTTGAAGATTGAAGTCGAAGGCAATTTTCATACTCTGTACTTAGAAATATTTTTAAATAACCCAAACCCAAACACTAACACTAACACTAACCCTAACCTAAACGCTAACCCTAACCCTAACCCTAACCCTAACCCTAACCCTAACCCTTCTCACGCATGCGCAGTCACAGAAAAGGGCAGACATGCGCAGAAGTGAAAAAGGGCACCTCACAAATCTCGTCAAAGTATACTACCATGTCCCTGACCTTGACCCTTACTCAAAACCTAACCCTAACCCTGACCCAAACCCTAACCCAAACCCTTAATTAGGGTTAACCCTAACCCTAACCCTAACCCTAACCCTAACCCTAACCCAAACCCTAACCCTAACCCAAACCCTAACCCAAACCCTTAAATAGGGTTTAGGTTAGGGTTAGGGTTTAGGTTAGGGTTAGTGTTAGTGTTTGGGTTAGGGTTTGGGTTAGGGTTAGGGTTAGGGTTAGGGTTAGGGTTAACCCTAATTAGGGTTAGGGTTAGGGTTAGGGTTAGTGTTAGGGTTTGGGTTAGTGTTTAGGTTAGGGTTAGTGTTAGGGTTTGGGTTAGTGTTTAGGTTAGGGTTAGTGTTAGGGTTTGGGTTAGGGTTTGGGTTAGTGTTTAGGTTAGGGTTAGTGTTAGGGTTTGGGTTAGTGTTTAGGTTAGGGTTAGTGTTAGGGTTTGGGTTAGTGTTAAGGTTAGGGTTAGTGTTTAGGTTAGGGTTAGTGTTAGGGTTTGGGTTAGTGTTAAGGTTAGGGTTAGTGTTAGTGTTTGGGTTAGGGTTTGGGTTAGTGTTTAGGTTAGGGTTAGTGTTAGGGTTTGGGTTAGTGTTAAGGTTAGGGTTAGGGTTAGTGTTTGGGTTAGGGTTTGGGTCAAACACTTACCCTAACCCAAATCCCAAATGTGTTAAAATTGTTGATTTGGAGGCCTTACTTTATCTCGGAACGGGTAAGTGTAGAAGGATAACCTATTGCAGTTTCGTGTTAAGTTTTTCACGAACTTCTTAAAAGAAAGAGTTGTGTATGGATGGGGGTCCGGTTATGATGTTTGAAAAAAAAAAAAAAATAATAATCTTTCAATTATCATGCAGTGAGGTCGGAGAGTGCGGCCGTACACTTCAGTGATACCAATACGTTTTCATCCTCTAGATCGCCTTTCCATCTTTTAGGAACAGTTAACTTTAAGAAGATATCTCTATTCAAATTCATTCTACATCTGTTTGAAGATTGAAGTCGAAGGCAATTTTCATACTCTGTACTTAGAAATATTTTTAAATAACCCAAACCCAAACACTAACACTAACACTAACCCTAACCTAAACGCTAACCCTAACCCTAACCCTAACCCTAACCCTAACCCTAACCCTTCTCACGCATGCGCAGTCACAGAAAAGGGCAGACATGCGCAGAAGTGAAAAAGGGCACCTCACAAATCTCGTCAAAGTATACTACCATGTCCCTGACCTTGACCCTTACTCAAAACCTAACCCTAACCCTGACCCAAACCCTAACCCAAACCCTTAATTAGGGTTAACCCTAACCCTAACCCTAACCCTAACCCTAACCCTAACCCAAACCCTAACCCTAACCCAAACCCTAACCCAAACCCTTAAATAGGGTTTAGGTTAGGGTTAGGGTTTAGGTTAGGGTTAGTGTTAGTGTTTGGGTTAGGGTTTGGGTTAGGGTTAGGGTTAGGGTTAGGGTTAGGGTTAACCCTAATTAGGGTTAGGGTTAGGGTTAGGGTTAGTGTTAGGGTTTGGGTTAGTGTTTAGGTTAGGGTTAGTGTTAGGGTTTGGGTTAGTGTTTAGGTTAGGGTTAGTGTTAGGGTTTGGGTTAGGGTTTGGGTTAGTGTTTAGGTTAGGGTTAGTGTTAGGGTTTGGGTTAGTGTTTAGGTTAGGGTTAGTGTTAGGGTTTGGGTTAGTGTTAAGGTTAGGGTTAGTGTTTAGGTTAGGGTTAGTGTTAGGGTTTGGGTTAGTGTTAAGGTTAGGGTTAGTGTTAGTGTTTGGGTTAGGGTTTGGGTTAGTGTTTAGGTTAGGGTTAGTGTTAGGGTTTGGGTTAGTGTTAAGGTTAGGGTTAGGGTTAGTGTTTGGGTTAGGGTTTGGGTCAAACACTTACCCTAACCCAAATCCCAAATGTGTTAAAATTGTTGATTTGGAGGCCTTACTTTATCTCGGAACGGGTAAGTGTAGAAGGATAACCTATTGCAGTTTCGTGTTAAGTTTTTCACGAACTTCTTAAAAGAAAGAGTTGTGTATGGATGGGGGTCCGGTTATGATGTTTGAAAAAAAAAAAAAAAAAATAATCTTTCAATTATCATGCAGTGAGGTCGGAGAGTGCGGCCGTACACTTCAGTGATACCAATACGTTTTCATCCTCTAGATCGCCTTTCCATCTTTTAGGAACAGTTAACTTTAAGAAGATATCTCTATTCAAATTCATTCTACATCTGTTTGAAGATTGAAGTCGAAGGCAATTTTCATACTCTGTACTTAGAAATATTTTTAAATAACCCAAACCCAAACACTAACACTAACACTAACCCTAACCTAAACGCTAACCCTAACCCTAACCCTAACCCTAACCCTAACCCTAACCCTTCTCACGCATGCGCAGTCACAGAAAAGGGCAGACATGCGCAGAAGTGAAAAAGGGCACCTCACAAATCTCGTCAAAGTATACTACCATGTCCCTGACCTTGACCCTTACTCAAAACCTAACCCTAACCCTGACCCAAACCCTAACCCAAACCCTTAATTAGGGTTAACCCTAACCCTAACCCTAACCCTAACCCTAACCCTAACCCAAACCCTAACCCTAACCCAAACCCTAACCCAAACCCTTAAATAGGGTTTAGGTTAGGGTTAGGGTTTAGGTTAGGGTTAGTGTTAGTGTTTGGGTTAGGGTTTGGGTTAGGGTTAGGGTTAGGGTTAGGGTTAGGGTTAACCCTAATTAGGGTTAGGGTTAGGGTTAGGGTTAGTGTTAGGGTTTGGGTTAGTGTTTAGGTTAGGGTTAGTGTTAGGGTTTGGGTTAGTGTTTAGGTTAGGGTTAGTGTTAGGGTTTGGGTTAGGGTTTGGGTTAGTGTTTAGGTTAGGGTTAGTGTTAGGGTTTGGGTTAGTGTTTAGGTTAGGGTTAGTGTTAGGGTTTGGGTTAGTGTTAAGGTTAGGGTTAGTGTTTAGGTTAGGGTTAGTGTTAGGGTTTGGGTTAGTGTTAAGGTTAGGGTTAGTGTTAGTGTTTGGGTTAGGGTTTGGGTTAGTGTTTAGGTTAGGGTTAGTGTTAGGGTTTGGGTTAGTGTTAAGGTTAGGGTTAGGGTTAGTGTTTGGGTTAGGGTTTGGGTCAAACACTTACCCTAACCCAAATCCCAAATGTGTTAAAATTGTTGATTTGGAGGCCTTACTTTATCTCGGAACGGGTAAGTGTAGAAGGATAACCTATTGCAGTTTCGTGTTAAGTTTTTCACGAACTTCTTAAAAGAAAGAGTTGTGTATGGATGGGGGTCCGGTTATGATGTTTGAAAAAAAAAAAAAAAAAATAATCTTTCAATTATCATGCAGTGAGGTCGGAGAGTGCGGCCGTACACTTCAGTGATACCAATACGTTTTCATCCTCTAGATCGCCTTTCCATCTTTTAGGAACAGTTAACTTTAAGAAGATATCTCTATTCAAATTCATTCTACATCTGTTTGAAGATTGAAGTCGAAGGCAATTTTCATACTCTGTACTTAGAAATATTTTTAAATAACCCAAACCCAAACACTAACACTAACACTAACCCTAACCTAAACGCTAACCCTAACCCTAACCCTAACCCTAACCCTAACCCTAACCCTTCTCACGCATGCGCAGTCACAGAAAAGGGCAGACATGCGCAGAAGTGAAAAAGGGCACCTCACAAATCTCGTCAAAGTATACTACCATGTCCCTGACCTTGACCCTTACTCAAAACCTAACCCTAACCCTGACCCAAACCCTAACCCAAACCCTTAATTAGGGTTAACCCTAACCCTAACCCTAACCCTAACCCTAACCCTAACCCAAACCCTAACCCTAACCCAAACCCTAACCCAAACCCTTAAATAGGGTTTAGGTTAGGGTTAGGGTTTAGGTTAGGGTTAGTGTTAGTGTTTGGGTTAGGGTTTGGGTTAGGGTTAGGGTTAGGGTTAGGGTTAGGGTTAACCCTAATTAGGGTTAGGGTTAGGGTTAGGGTTAGTGTTAGGGTTTGGGTTAGTGTTTAGGTTAGGGTTAGTGTTAGGGTTTGGGTTAGTGTTTAGGTTAGGGTTAGTGTTAGGGTTTGGGTTAGGGTTTGGGTTAGTGTTTAGGTTAGGGTTAGTGTTAGGGTTTGGGTTAGTGTTTAGGTTAGGGTTAGTGTTAGGGTTTGGGTTAGTGTTAAGGTTAGGGTTAGTGTTTAGGTTAGGGTTAGTGTTAGGGTTTGGGTTAGTGTTAAGGTTAGGGTTAGTGTTAGTGTTTGGGTTAGGGTTTGGGTTAGTGTTTAGGTTAGGGTTAGTGTTAGGGTTTGGGTTAGTGTTAAGGTTAGGGTTAGGGTTAGTGTTTGGGTTAGGGTTTGGGTCAAACACTTACCCTAACCCAAATCCCAAATGTGTTAAAATTGTTGATTTGGAGGCCTTACTTTATCTCGGAACGGGTAAGTGTAGAAGGATAACCTATTGCAGTTTCGTGTTAAGTTTTTCACGAACTTCTTAAAAGAAAGAGTTGTGTATGGATGGGGGTCCGGTTATGATGTTTGAAAAAAAAAAAAAAATAATAATCTTTCAATTATCATGCAGTGAGGTCGGAGAGTGCGGCCGTACACTTCAGTGATACCAATACGTTTTCATCCTCTAGATCGCCTTTCCATCTTTTAGGAACAGTTAACTTTAAGAAGATATCTCTATTCAAATTCATTCTACATCTGTTTGAAGATTGAAGTCGAAGGCAATTTTCATACTCTGTACTTAGAAATATTTTTAAATAACCCAAACCCAAACACTAACACTAACACTAACCCTAACCTAAACGCTAACCCTAACCCTAACCCTAACCCTAACCCTAACCCTAACCCTTCTCACGCATGCGCAGTCACAGAAAAGGGCAGACATGCGCAGAAGTGAAAAAGGGCACCTCACAAATCTCGTCAAAGTATACTACCATGTCCCTGACCTTGACCCTTACTCAAAACCTAACCCTAACCCTGACCCAAACCCTAACCCAAACCCTTAATTAGGGTTAACCCTAACCCTAACCCTAACCCTAACCCTAACCCTAACCCAAACCCTAACCCTAACCCAAACCCTAACCCAAACCCTTAAATAGGGTTTAGGTTAGGGTTAGGGTTTAGGTTAGGGTTAGTGTTAGTGTTTGGGTTAGGGTTTGGGTTAGGGTTAGGGTTAGGGTTAGGGTTAGGGTTAACCCTAATTAGGGTTAGGGTTAGGGTTAGGGTTAGTGTTAGGGTTTGGGTTAGTGTTTAGGTTAGGGTTAGTGTTAGGGTTTGGGTTAGTGTTTAGGTTAGGGTTAGTGTTAGGGTTTGGGTTAGGGTTTGGGTTAGTGTTTAGGTTAGGGTTAGTGTTAGGGTTTGGGTTAGTGTTTAGGTTAGGGTTAGTGTTAGGGTTTGGGTTAGTGTTAAGGTTAGGGTTAGTGTTTAGGTTAGGGTTAGTGTTAGGGTTTGGGTTAGTGTTAAGGTTAGGGTTAGTGTTAGTGTTTGGGTTAGGGTTTGGGTTAGTGTTTAGGTTAGGGTTAGTGTTAGGGTTTGGGTTAGTGTTAAGGTTAGGGTTAGGGTTAGTGTTTGGGTTAGGGTTTGGGTCAAACACTTACCCTAACCCAAATCCCAAATGTGTTAAAATTGTTGATTTGGAGGCCTTACTTTATCTCGGAACGGGTAAGTGTAGAAGGATAACCTATTGCAGTTTCGTGTTAAGTTTTTCACGAACTTCTTAAAAGAAAGAGTTGTGTATGGATGGGGGTCCGGTTATGATGTTTGAAAAAAAAAAAAAAATAATAATCTTTCAATTATCATGCAGTGAGGTCGGAGAGTGCGGCCGTACACTTCAGTGATACCAATACGTTTTCATCCTCTAGATCGCCTTTCCATCTTTTAGGAACAGTTAACTTTAAGAAGATATCTCTATTCAAATTCATTCTACATCTGTTTGAAGATTGAAGTCGAAGGCAATTTTCATACTCTGTACTTAGAAATATTTTTAAATAACCCAAACCCAAACACTAACACTAACACTAACCCTAACCTAAACGCTAACCCTAACCCTAACCCTAACCCTAACCCTAACCCTAACCCTTCTCACGCATGCGCAGTCACAGAAAAGGGCAGACATGCGCAGAAGTGAAAAAGGGCACCTCACAAATCTCGTCAAAGTATACTACCATGTCCCTGACCTTGACCCTTACTCAAAACCTAACCCTAACCCTGACCCAAACCCTAACCCAAACCCTTAATTAGGGTTAACCCTAACCCTAACCCTAACCCTAACCCTAACCCTAACCCAAACCCTAACCCTAACCCAAACCCTAACCCAAACCCTTAAATAGGGTTTAGGTTAGGGTTAGGGTTTAGGTTAGGGTTAGTGTTAGTGTTTGGGTTAGGGTTTGGGTTAGGGTTAGGGTTAGGGTTAGGGTTAGGGTTAACCCTAATTAGGGTTAGGGTTAGGGTTAGGGTTAGTGTTAGGGTTTGGGTTAGTGTTTAGGTTAGGGTTAGTGTTAGGGTTTGGGTTAGTGTTTAGGTTAGGGTTAGTGTTAGGGTTTGGGTTAGGGTTTGGGTTAGTGTTTAGGTTAGGGTTAGTGTTAGGGTTTGGGTTAGTGTTTAGGTTAGGGTTAGTGTTAGGGTTTGGGTTAGTGTTAAGGTTAGGGTTAGTGTTTAGGTTAGGGTTAGTGTTAGGGTTTGGGTTAGTGTTAAGGTTAGGGTTAGTGTTAGTGTTTGGGTTAGGGTTTGGGTTAGTGTTTAGGTTAGGGTTAGTGTTAGGGTTTGGGTTAGTGTTAAGGTTAGGGTTAGGGTTAGTGTTTGGGTTAGGGTTTGGGTCAAACACTTACCCTAACCCAAATCCCAAATGTGTTAAAATTGTTGATTTGGAGGCCTTACTTTATCTCGGAACGGGTAAGTGTAGAAGGATAACCTATTGCAGTTTCGTGTTAAGTTTTTCACGAACTTCTTAAAAGAAAGAGTTGTGTATGGATGGGGGTCCGGTTATGATGTTTGAAAAAAAAAAAAAAATAATAATCTTTCAATTATCATGCAGTGAGGTCGGAGAGTGCGGCCGTACACTTCAGTGATACCAATACGTTTTCATCCTCTAGATCGCCTTTCCATCTTTTAGGAACAGTTAACTTTAAGAAGATATCTCTATTCAAATTCATTCTACATCTGTTTGAAGATTGAAGTCGAAGGCAATTTTCATACTCTGTACTTAGAAATATTTTTAAATAACCCAAACCCAAACACTAACACTAACACTAACCCTAACCTAAACGCTAACCCTAACCCTAACCCTAACCCTAACCCTAACCCTAACCCTTCTCACGCATGCGCAGTCACAGAAAAGGGCAGACATGCGCAGAAGTGAAAAAGGGCACCTCACAAATCTCGTCAAAGTATACTACCATGTCCCTGACCTTGACCCTTACTCAAAACCTAACCCTAACCCTGACCCAAACCCTAACCCAAACCCTTAATTAGGGTTAACCCTAACCCTAACCCTAACCCTAACCCTAACCCTAACCCAAACCCTAACCCTAACCCAAACCCTAACCCAAACCCTTAAATAGGGTTTAGGTTAGGGTTAGGGTTTAGGTTAGGGTTAGTGTTAGTGTTTGGGTTAGGGTTTGGGTTAGGGTTAGGGTTAGGGTTAGGGTTAGGGTTAACCCTAATTAGGGTTAGGGTTAGGGTTAGGGTTAGTGTTAGGGTTTGGGTTAGTGTTTAGGTTAGGGTTAGTGTTAGGGTTTGGGTTAGTGTTTAGGTTAGGGTTAGTGTTAGGGTTTGGGTTAGGGTTTGGGTTAGTGTTTAGGTTAGGGTTAGTGTTAGGGTTTGGGTTAGTGTTTAGGTTAGGGTTAGTGTTAGGGTTTGGGTTAGTGTTAAGGTTAGGGTTAGTGTTTAGGTTAGGGTTAGTGTTAGGGTTTGGGTTAGTGTTAAGGTTAGGGTTAGTGTTAGTGTTTGGGTTAGGGTTTGGGTTAGTGTTTAGGTTAGGGTTAGTGTTAGGGTTTGGGTTAGTGTTAAGGTTAGGGTTAGGGTTAGTGTTTGGGTTAGGGTTTGGGTCAAACACTTACCCTAACCCAAATCCCAAATGTGTTAAAATTGTTGATTTGGAGGCCTTACTTTATCTCGGAACGGGTAAGTGTAGAAGGATAACCTATTGCAGTTTCGTGTTAAGTTTTTCACGAACTTCTTAAAAGAAAGAGTTGTGTATGGATGGGGGTCCGGTTATGATGTTTGAAAAAAAAAAAAAAAAATAATCTTTCAATTATCATGCAGTGAGGTCGGAGAGTGCGGCCGTACACTTCAGTGATACCAATACGTTTTCATCCTCTAGATCGCCTTTCCATCTTTTAGGAACAGTTAACTTTAAGAAGATATCTCTATTCAAATTCATTCTACATCTGTTTGAAGATTGAAGTCGAAGGCAATTTTCATACTCTGTACTTAGAAATATTTTTAAATAACCCAAACCCAAACACTAACACTAACACTAACCCTAACCTAAACGCTAACCCTAACCCTAACCCTAACCCTAACCCTAACCCTAACCCTTCTCACGCATGCGCAGTCACAGAAAAGGGCAGACATGCGCAGAAGTGAAAAAGGGCACCTCACAAATCTCGTCAAAGTATACTACCATGTCCCTGACCTTGACCCTTACTCAAAACCTAACCCTAACCCTGACCCAAACCCTAACCCAAACCCTTAATTAGGGTTAACCCTAACCCTAACCCTAACCCTAACCCTAACCCTAACCCAAACCCTAACCCTAACCCAAACCCTAACCCAAACCCTTAAATAGGGTTTAGGTTAGGGTTAGGGTTTAGGTTAGGGTTAGTGTTAGTGTTTGGGTTAGGGTTTGGGTTAGGGTTAGGGTTAGGGTTAGGGTTAGGGTTAACCCTAATTAGGGTTAGGGTTAGGGTTAGGGTTAGTGTTAGGGTTTGGGTTAGTGTTTAGGTTAGGGTTAGTGTTAGGGTTTGGGTTAGTGTTTAGGTTAGGGTTAGTGTTAGGGTTTGGGTTAGGGTTTGGGTTAGTGTTTAGGTTAGGGTTAGTGTTAGGGTTTGGGTTAGTGTTTAGGTTAGGGTTAGTGTTAGGGTTTGGGTTAGTGTTAAGGTTAGGGTTAGTGTTTAGGTTAGGGTTAGTGTTAGGGTTTGGGTTAGTGTTAAGGTTAGGGTTAGTGTTAGTGTTTGGGTTAGGGTTTGGGTTAGTGTTTAGGTTAGGGTTAGTGTTAGGGTTTGGGTTAGTGTTAAGGTTAGGGTTAGGGTTAGTGTTTGGGTTAGGGTTTGGGTCAAACACTTACCCTAACCCAAATCCCAAATGTGTTAAAATTGTTGATTTGGAGGCCTTACTTTATCTCGGAACGGGTAAGTGTAGAAGGATAACCTATTGCAGTTTCGTGTTAAGTTTTTCACGAACTTCTTAAAAGAAAGAGTTGTGTATGGATGGGGGTCCGGTTATGATGTTTGAAAAAAAAAAAAAAATAATAATCTTTCAATTATCATGCAGTGAGGTCGGAGAGTGCGGCCGTACACTTCAGTGATACCAATACGTTTTCATCCTCTAGATCGCCTTTCCATCTTTTAGGAACAGTTAACTTTAAGAAGATATCTCTATTCAAATTCATTCTACATCTGTTTGAAGATTGAAGTCGAAGGCAATTTTCATACTCTGTACTTAGAAATATTTTTAAATAACCCAAACCCAAACACTAACACTAACACTAACCCTAACCTAAACGCTAACCCTAACCCTAACCCTAACCCTAACCCTAACCCTAACCCTTCTCACGCATGCGCAGTCACAGAAAAGGGCAGACATGCGCAGAAGTGAAAAAGGGCACCTCACAAATCTCGTCAAAGTATACTACCATGTCCCTGACCTTGACCCTTACTCAAAACCTAACCCTAACCCTGACCCAAACCCTAACCCAAACCCTTAATTAGGGTTAACCCTAACCCTAACCCTAACCCTAACCCTAACCCTAACCCAAACCCTAACCCTAACCCAAACCCTAACCCAAACCCTTAAATAGGGTTTAGGTTAGGGTTAGGGTTTAGGTTAGGGTTAGTGTTAGTGTTTGGGTTAGGGTTTGGGTTAGGGTTAGGGTTAGGGTTAGGGTTAGGGTTAACCCTAATTAGGGTTAGGGTTAGGGTTAGGGTTAGTGTTAGGGTTTGGGTTAGTGTTTAGGTTAGGGTTAGTGTTAGGGTTTGGGTTAGTGTTTAGGTTAGGGTTAGTGTTAGGGTTTGGGTTAGGGTTTGGGTTAGTGTTTAGGTTAGGGTTAGTGTTAGGGTTTGGGTTAGTGTTTAGGTTAGGGTTAGTGTTAGGGTTTGGGTTAGTGTTAAGGTTAGGGTTAGTGTTTAGGTTAGGGTTAGTGTTAGGGTTTGGGTTAGTGTTAAGGTTAGGGTTAGTGTTAGTGTTTGGGTTAGGGTTTGGGTTAGTGTTTAGGTTAGGGTTAGTGTTAGGGTTTGGGTTAGTGTTAAGGTTAGGGTTAGGGTTAGTGTTTGGGTTAGGGTTTGGGTCAAACACTTACCCTAACCCAAATCCCAAATGTGTTAAAATTGTTGATTTGGAGGCCTTACTTTATCTCGGAACGGGTAAGTGTAGAAGGATAACCTATTGCAGTTTCGTGTTAAGTTTTTCACGAACTTCTTAAAAGAAAGAGTTGTGTATGGATGGGGGTCCGGTTATGATGTTTGAAAAAAAAAAAAAAATAATAATCTTTCAATTATCATGCAGTGAGGTCGGAGAGTGCGGCCGTACACTTCAGTGATACCAATACGTTTTCATCCTCTAGATCGCCTTTCCATCTTTTAGGAACAGTTAACTTTAAGAAGATATCTCTATTCAAATTCATTCTACATCTGTTTGAAGATTGAAGTCGAAGGCAATTTTCATACTCTGTACTTAGAAATATTTTTAAATAACCCAAACCCAAACACTAACACTAACACTAACCCTAACCTAAACGCTAACCCTAACCCTAACCCTAACCCTAACCCTAACCCTAACCCTTCTCACGCATGCGCAGTCACAGAAAAGGGCAGACATGCGCAGAAGTGAAAAAGGGCACCTCACAAATCTCGTCAAAGTATACTACCATGTCCCTGACCTTGACCCTTACTCAAAACCTAACCCTAACCCTGACCCAAACCCTAACCCAAACCCTTAATTAGGGTTAACCCTAACCCTAACCCTAACCCTAACCCTAACCCTAACCCAAACCCTAACCCTAACCCAAACCCTAACCCAAACCCTTAAATAGGGTTTAGGTTAGGGTTAGGGTTTAGGTTAGGGTTAGTGTTAGTGTTTGGGTTAGGGTTTGGGTTAGGGTTAGGGTTAGGGTTAGGGTTAGGGTTAACCCTAATTAGGGTTAGGGTTAGGGTTAGGGTTAGTGTTAGGGTTTGGGTTAGTGTTTAGGTTAGGGTTAGTGTTAGGGTTTGGGTTAGTGTTTAGGTTAGGGTTAGTGTTAGGGTTTGGGTTAGGGTTTGGGTTAGTGTTTAGGTTAGGGTTAGTGTTAGGGTTTGGGTTAGTGTTTAGGTTAGGGTTAGTGTTAGGGTTTGGGTTAGTGTTAAGGTTAGGGTTAGTGTTTAGGTTAGGGTTAGTGTTAGGGTTTGGGTTAGTGTTAAGGTTAGGGTTAGTGTTAGTGTTTGGGTTAGGGTTTGGGTTAGTGTTTAGGTTAGGGTTAGTGTTAGGGTTTGGGTTAGTGTTAAGGTTAGGGTTAGGGTTAGTGTTTGGGTTAGGGTTTGGGTCAAACACTTACCCTAACCCAAATCCCAAATGTGTTAAAATTGTTGATTTGGAGGCCTTACTTTATCTCGGAACGGGTAAGTGTAGAAGGATAACCTATTGCAGTTTCGTGTTAAGTTTTTCACGAACTTCTTAAAAGAAAGAGTTGTGTATGGATGGGGGTCCGGTTATGATGTTTGAAAAAAAAAAAAAAATAATAATCTTTCAATTATCATGCAGTGAGGTCGGAGAGTGCGGCCGTACACTTCAGTGATACCAATACGTTTTCATCCTCTAGATCGCCTTTCCATCTTTTAGGAACAGTTAACTTTAAGAAGATATCTCTATTCAAATTCATTCTACATCTGTTTGAAGATTGAAGTCGAAGGCAATTTTCATACTCTGTACTTAGAAATATTTTTAAATAACCCAAACCCAAACACTAACACTAACACTAACCCTAACCTAAACGCTAACCCTAACCCTAACCCTAACCCTAACCCTAACCCTAACCCTTCTCACGCATGCGCAGTCACAGAAAAGGGCAGACATGCGCAGAAGTGAAAAAGGGCACCTCACAAATCTCGTCAAAGTATACTACCATGTCCCTGACCTTGACCCTTACTCAAAACCTAACCCTAACCCTGACCCAAACCCTAACCCAAACCCTTAATTAGGGTTAACCCTAACCCTAACCCTAACCCTAACCCTAACCCTAACCCAAACCCTAACCCTAACCCAAACCCTAACCCAAACCCTTAAATAGGGTTTAGGTTAGGGTTAGGGTTTAGGTTAGGGTTAGTGTTAGTGTTTGGGTTAGGGTTTGGGTTAGGGTTAGGGTTAGGGTTAGGGTTAGGGTTAACCCTAATTAGGGTTAGGGTTAGGGTTAGGGTTAGTGTTAGGGTTTGGGTTAGTGTTTAGGTTAGGGTTAGTGTTAGGGTTTGGGTTAGTGTTTAGGTTAGGGTTAGTGTTAGGGTTTGGGTTAGGGTTTGGGTTAGTGTTTAGGTTAGGGTTAGTGTTAGGGTTTGGGTTAGTGTTTAGGTTAGGGTTAGTGTTAGGGTTTGGGTTAGTGTTAAGGTTAGGGTTAGTGTTTAGGTTAGGGTTAGTGTTAGGGTTTGGGTTAGTGTTAAGGTTAGGGTTAGTGTTAGTGTTTGGGTTAGGGTTTGGGTTAGTGTTTAGGTTAGGGTTAGTGTTAGGGTTTGGGTTAGTGTTAAGGTTAGGGTTAGGGTTAGTGTTTGGGTTAGGGTTTGGGTCAAACACTTACCCTAACCCAAATCCCAAATGTGTTAAAATTGTTGATTTGGAGGCCTTACTTTATCTCGGAACGGGTAAGTGTAGAAGGATAACCTATTGCAGTTTCGTGTTAAGTTTTTCACGAACTTCTTAAAAGAAAGAGTTGTGTATGGATGGGGGTCCGGTTATGATGTTTGAAAAAAAAAAAAAAATAATAATCTTTCAATTATCATGCAGTGAGGTCGGAGAGTGCGGCCGTACACTTCAGTGATACCAATACGTTTTCATCCTCTAGATCGCCTTTCCATCTTTTAGGAACAGTTAACTTTAAGAAGATATCTCTATTCAAATTCATTCTACATCTGTTTGAAGATTGAAGTCGAAGGCAATTTTCATACTCTGTACTTAGAAATATTTTTAAATAACCCAAACCCAAACACTAACACTAACACTAACCCTAACCTAAACGCTAACCCTAACCCTAACCCTAACCCTAACCCTAACCCTAACCCTTCTCACGCATGCGCAGTCACAGAAAAGGGCAGACATGCGCAGAAGTGAAAAAGGGCACCTCACAAATCTCGTCAAAGTATACTACCATGTCCCTGACCTTGACCCTTACTCAAAACCTAACCCTAACCCTGACCCAAACCCTAACCCAAACCCTTAATTAGGGTTAACCCTAACCCTAACCCTAACCCTAACCCTAACCCTAACCCAAACCCTAACCCTAACCCAAACCCTAACCCAAACCCTTAAATAGGGTTTAGGTTAGGGTTAGGGTTTAGGTTAGGGTTAGTGTTAGTGTTTGGGTTAGGGTTTGGGTTAGGGTTAGGGTTAGGGTTAGGGTTAGGGTTAACCCTAATTAGGGTTAGGGTTAGGGTTAGGGTTAGTGTTAGGGTTTGGGTTAGTGTTTAGGTTAGGGTTAGTGTTAGGGTTTGGGTTAGTGTTTAGGTTAGGGTTAGTGTTAGGGTTTGGGTTAGGGTTTGGGTTAGTGTTTAGGTTAGGGTTAGTGTTAGGGTTTGGGTTAGTGTTTAGGTTAGGGTTAGTGTTAGGGTTTGGGTTAGTGTTAAGGTTAGGGTTAGTGTTTAGGTTAGGGTTAGTGTTAGGGTTTGGGTTAGTGTTAAGGTTAGGGTTAGTGTTAGTGTTTGGGTTAGGGTTTGGGTTAGTGTTTAGGTTAGGGTTAGTGTTAGGGTTTGGGTTAGTGTTAAGGTTAGGGTTAGGGTTAGTGTTTGGGTTAGGGTTTGGGTCAAACACTTACCCTAACCCAAATCCCAAATGTGTTAAAATTGTTGATTTGGAGGCCTTACTTTATCTCGGAACGGGTAAGTGTAGAAGGATAACCTATTGCAGTTTCGTGTTAAGTTTTTCACGAACTTCTTAAAAGAAAGAGTTGTGTATGGATGGGGGTCCGGTTATGATGTTTGAAAAAAAAAAAAAAATAATAATCTTTCAATTATCATGCAGTGAGGTCGGAGAGTGCGGCCGTACACTTCAGTGATACCAATACGTTTTCATCCTCTAGATCGCCTTTCCATCTTTTAGGAACAGTTAACTTTAAGAAGATATCTCTATTCAAATTCATTCTACATCTGTTTGAAGATTGAAGTCGAAGGCAATTTTCATACTCTGTACTTAGAAATATTTTTAAATAACCCAAACCCAAACACTAACACTAACACTAACCCTAACCTAAACGCTAACCCTAACCCTAACCCTAACCCTAACCCTAACCCTAACCCTTCTCACGCATGCGCAGTCACAGAAAAGGGCAGACATGCGCAGAAGTGAAAAAGGGCACCTCACAAATCTCGTCAAAGTATACTACCATGTCCCTGACCTTGACCCTTACTCAAAACCTAACCCTAACCCTGACCCAAACCCTAACCCAAACCCTTAATTAGGGTTAACCCTAACCCTAACCCTAACCCTAACCCTAACCCTAACCCAAACCCTAACCCTAACCCAAACCCTAACCCAAACCCTTAAATAGGGTTTAGGTTAGGGTTAGGGTTTAGGTTAGGGTTAGTGTTAGTGTTTGGGTTAGGGTTTGGGTTAGGGTTAGGGTTAGGGTTAGGGTTAGGGTTAACCCTAATTAGGGTTAGGGTTAGGGTTAGGGTTAGTGTTAGGGTTTGGGTTAGTGTTTAGGTTAGGGTTAGTGTTAGGGTTTGGGTTAGTGTTTAGGTTAGGGTTAGTGTTAGGGTTTGGGTTAGGGTTTGGGTTAGTGTTTAGGTTAGGGTTAGTGTTAGGGTTTGGGTTAGTGTTTAGGTTAGGGTTAGTGTTAGGGTTTGGGTTAGTGTTAAGGTTAGGGTTAGTGTTTAGGTTAGGGTTAGTGTTAGGGTTTGGGTTAGTGTTAAGGTTAGGGTTAGTGTTAGTGTTTGGGTTAGGGTTTGGGTTAGTGTTTAGGTTAGGGTTAGTGTTAGGGTTTGGGTTAGTGTTAAGGTTAGGGTTAGGGTTAGTGTTTGGGTTAGGGTTTGGGTCAAACACTTACCCTAACCCAAATCCCAAATGTGTTAAAATTGTTGATTTGGAGGCCTTACTTTATCTCGGAACGGGTAAGTGTAGAAGGATAACCTATTGCAGTTTCGTGTTAAGTTTTTCACGAACTTCTTAAAAGAAAGAGTTGTGTATGGATGGGGGTCCGGTTATGATGTTTGAAAAAAAAAAAAAATAATAATCTTTCAATTATCATGCAGTGAGGTCGGAGAGTGCGGCCGTACACTTCAGTGATACCAATACGTTTTCATCCTCTAGATCGCCTTTCCATCTTTTAGGAACAGTTAACTTTAAGAAGATATCTCTATTCAAATTCATTCTACATCTGTTTGAAGATTGAAGTCGAAGGCAATTTTCATACTCTGTACTTAGAAATATTTTTAAATAACCCAAACCCAAACACTAACACTAACACTAACCCTAACCTAAACGCTAACCCTAACCCTAACCCTAACCCTAACCCTAACCCTAACCCTTCTCACGCATGCGCAGTCACAGAAAAGGGCAGACATGCGCAGAAGTGAAAAAGGGCACCTCACAAATCTCGTCAAAGTATACTACCATGTCCCTGACCTTGACCCTTACTCAAAACCTAACCCTAACCCTGACCCAAACCCTAACCCAAACCCTTAATTAGGGTTAACCCTAACCCTAACCCTAACCCTAACCCTAACCCTAACCCAAACCCTAACCCTAACCCAAACCCTAACCCAAACCCTTAAATAGGGTTTAGGTTAGGGTTAGGGTTTAGGTTAGGGTTAGTGTTAGTGTTTGGGTTAGGGTTTGGGTTAGGGTTAGGGTTAGGGTTAGGGTTAGGGTTAACCCTAATTAGGGTTAGGGTTAGGGTTAGGGTTAGTGTTAGGGTTTGGGTTAGTGTTTAGGTTAGGGTTAGTGTTAGGGTTTGGGTTAGTGTTTAGGTTAGGGTTAGTGTTAGGGTTTGGGTTAGGGTTTGGGTTAGTGTTTAGGTTAGGGTTAGTGTTAGGGTTTGGGTTAGTGTTTAGGTTAGGGTTAGTGTTAGGGTTTGGGTTAGTGTTAAGGTTAGGGTTAGTGTTTAGGTTAGGGTTAGTGTTAGGGTTTGGGTTAGTGTTAAGGTTAGGGTTAGTGTTAGTGTTTGGGTTAGGGTTTGGGTTAGTGTTTAGGTTAGGGTTAGTGTTAGGGTTTGGGTTAGTGTTAAGGTTAGGGTTAGGGTTAGTGTTTGGGTTAGGGTTTGGGTCAAACACTTACCCTAACCCAAATCCCAAATGTGTTAAAATTGTTGATTTGGAGGCCTTACTTTATCTCGGAACGGGTAAGTGTAGAAGGATAACCTATTGCAGTTTCGTGTTAAGTTTTTCACGAACTTCTTAAAAGAAAGAGTTGTGTATGGATGGGGGTCCGGTTATGATGTTTGAAAAAAAAAAAAAAATAATAATCTTTCAATTATCATGCAGTGAGGTCGGAGAGTGCGGCCGTACACTTCAGTGATACCAATACGTTTTCATCCTCTAGATCGCCTTTCCATCTTTTAGGAACAGTTAACTTTAAGAAGATATCTCTATTCAAATTCATTCTACATCTGTTTGAAGATTGAAGTCGAAGGCAATTTTCATACTCTGTACTTAGAAATATTTTTAAATAACCCAAACCCAAACACTAACACTAACACTAACCCTAACCTAAACGCTAACCCTAACCCTAACCCTAACCCTAACCCTAACCCTAACCCTTCTCACGCATGCGCAGTCACAGAAAAGGGCAGACATGCGCAGAAGTGAAAAAGGGCACCTCACAAATCTCGTCAAAGTATACTACCATGTCCCTGACCTTGACCCTTACTCAAAACCTAACCCTAACCCTGACCCAAACCCTAACCCAAACCCTTAATTAGGGTTAACCCTAACCCTAACCCTAACCCTAACCCTAACCCTAACCCAAACCCTAACCCTAACCCAAACCCTAACCCAAACCCTTAAATAGGGTTTAGGTTAGGGTTAGGGTTTAGGTTAGGGTTAGTGTTAGTGTTTGGGTTAGGGTTTGGGTTAGGGTTAGGGTTAGGGTTAGGGTTAGGGTTAACCCTAATTAGGGTTAGGGTTAGGGTTAGGGTTAGTGTTAGGGTTTGGGTTAGTGTTTAGGTTAGGGTTAGTGTTAGGGTTTGGGTTAGTGTTTAGGTTAGGGTTAGTGTTAGGGTTTGGGTTAGGGTTTGGGTTAGTGTTTAGGTTAGGGTTAGTGTTAGGGTTTGGGTTAGTGTTTAGGTTAGGGTTAGTGTTAGGGTTTGGGTTAGTGTTAAGGTTAGGGTTAGTGTTTAGGTTAGGGTTAGTGTTAGGGTTTGGGTTAGTGTTAAGGTTAGGGTTAGTGTTAGTGTTTGGGTTAGGGTTTGGGTTAGTGTTTAGGTTAGGGTTAGTGTTAGGGTTTGGGTTAGTGTTAAGGTTAGGGTTAGGGTTAGTGTTTGGGTTAGGGTTTGGGTCAAACACTTACCCTAACCCAAATCCCAAATGTGTTAAAATTGTTGATTTGGAGGCCTTACTTTATCTCGGAACGGGTAAGTGTAGAAGGATAACCTATTGCAGTTTCGTGTTAAGTTTTTCACGAACTTCTTAAAAGAAAGAGTTGTGTATGGATGGGGGTCCGGTTATGATGTTTGAAAAAAAAAAAAAAATAATAATCTTTCAATTATCATGCAGTGAGGTCGGAGAGTGCGGCCGTACACTTCAGTGATACCAATACGTTTTCATCCTCTAGATCGCCTTTCCATCTTTTAGGAACAGTTAACTTTAAGAAGATATCTCTATTCAAATTCATTCTACATCTGTTTGAAGATTGAAGTCGAAGGCAATTTTCATACTCTGTACTTAGAAATATTTTTAAATAACCCAAACCCAAACACTAACACTAACACTAACCCTAACCTAAACGCTAACCCTAACCCTAACCCTAACCCTAACCCTAACCCTAACCCTTCTCACGCATGCGCAGTCACAGAAAAGGGCAGACATGCGCAGAAGTGAAAAAGGGCACCTCACAAATCTCGTCAAAGTATACTACCATGTCCCTGACCTTGACCCTTACTCAAAACCTAACCCTAACCCTGACCCAAACCCTAACCCAAACCCTTAATTAGGGTTAACCCTAACCCTAACCCTAACCCTAACCCTAACCCTAACCCAAACCCTAACCCTAACCCAAACCCTAACCCAAACCCTTAAATAGGGTTTAGGTTAGGGTTAGGGTTTAGGTTAGGGTTAGTGTTAGTGTTTGGGTTAGGGTTTGGGTTAGGGTTAGGGTTAGGGTTAGGGTTAGGGTTAACCCTAATTAGGGTTAGGGTTAGGGTTAGGGTTAGTGTTAGGGTTTGGGTTAGTGTTTAGGTTAGGGTTAGTGTTAGGGTTTGGGTTAGTGTTTAGGTTAGGGTTAGTGTTAGGGTTTGGGTTAGGGTTTGGGTTAGTGTTTAGGTTAGGGTTAGTGTTAGGGTTTGGGTTAGTGTTTAGGTTAGGGTTAGTGTTAGGGTTTGGGTTAGTGTTAAGGTTAGGGTTAGTGTTTAGGTTAGGGTTAGTGTTAGGGTTTGGGTTAGTGTTAAGGTTAGGGTTAGTGTTAGTGTTTGGGTTAGGGTTTGGGTTAGTGTTTAGGTTAGGGTTAGTGTTAGGGTTTGGGTTAGTGTTAAGGTTAGGGTTAGGGTTAGTGTTTGGGTTAGGGTTTGGGTCAAACACTTACCCTAACCCAAATCCCAAATGTGTTAAAATTGTTGATTTGGAGGCCTTACTTTATCTCGGAACGGGTAAGTGTAGAAGGATAACCTATTGCAGTTTCGTGTTAAGTTTTTCACGAACTTCTTAAAAGAAAGAGTTGTGTATGGATGGGGGTCCGGTTATGATGTTTGAAAAAAAAAAAAAAATAATAATCTTTCAATTATCATGCAGTGAGGTCGGAGAGTGCGGCCGTACACTTCAGTGATACCAATACGTTTTCATCCTCTAGATCGCCTTTCCATCTTTTAGGAACAGTTAACTTTAAGAAGATATCTCTATTCAAATTCATTCTACATCTGTTTGAAGATTGAAGTCGAAGGCAATTTTCATACTCTGTACTTAGAAATATTTTTAAATAACCCAAACCCAAACACTAACACTAACACTAACCCTAACCTAAACGCTAACCCTAACCCTAACCCTAACCCTAACCCTAACCCTAACCCTTCTCACGCATGCGCAGTCACAGAAAAGGGCAGACATGCGCAGAAGTGAAAAAGGGCACCTCACAAATCTCGTCAAAGTATACTACCATGTCCCTGACCTTGACCCTTACTCAAAACCTAACCCTAACCCTGACCCAAACCCTAACCCAAACCCTTAATTAGGGTTAACCCTAACCCTAACCCTAACCCTAACCCTAACCCTAACCCAAACCCTAACCCTAACCCAAACCCTAACCCAAACCCTTAAATAGGGTTTAGGTTAGGGTTAGGGTTTAGGTTAGGGTTAGTGTTAGTGTTTGGGTTAGGGTTTGGGTTAGGGTTAGGGTTAGGGTTAGGGTTAGGGTTAACCCTAATTAGGGTTAGGGTTAGGGTTAGGGTTAGTGTTAGGGTTTGGGTTAGTGTTTAGGTTAGGGTTAGTGTTAGGGTTTGGGTTAGTGTTTAGGTTAGGGTTAGTGTTAGGGTTTGGGTTAGGGTTTGGGTTAGTGTTTAGGTTAGGGTTAGTGTTAGGGTTTGGGTTAGTGTTTAGGTTAGGGTTAGTGTTAGGGTTTGGGTTAGTGTTAAGGTTAGGGTTAGTGTTTAGGTTAGGGTTAGTGTTAGGGTTTGGGTTAGTGTTAAGGTTAGGGTTAGTGTTAGTGTTTGGGTTAGGGTTTGGGTTAGTGTTTAGGTTAGGGTTAGTGTTAGGGTTTGGGTTAGTGTTAAGGTTAGGGTTAGGGTTAGTGTTTGGGTTAGGGTTTGGGTCAAACACTTACCCTAACCCAAATCCCAAATGTGTTAAAATTGTTGATTTGGAGGCCTTACTTTATCTCGGAACGGGTAAGTGTAGAAGGATAACCTATTGCAGTTTCGTGTTAAGTTTTTCACGAACTTCTTAAAAGAAAGAGTTGTGTATGGATGGGGGTCCGGTTATGATGTTTGAAAAAAAAAAAAAAATAATAATCTTTCAATTATCATGCAGTGAGGTCGGAGAGTGCGGCCGTACACTTCAGTGATACCAATACGTTTTCATCCTCTAGATCGCCTTTCCATCTTTTAGGAACAGTTAACTTTAAGAAGATATCTCTATTCAAATTCATTCTACATCTGTTTGAAGATTGAAGTCGAAGGCAATTTTCATACTCTGTACTTAGAAATATTTTTAAATAACCCAAACCCAAACACTAACACTAACACTAACCCTAACCTAAACGCTAACCCTAACCCTAACCCTAACCCTAACCCTAACCCTAACCCTTCTCACGCATGCGCAGTCACAGAAAAGGGCAGACATGCGCAGAAGTGAAAAAGGGCACCTCACAAATCTCGTCAAAGTATACTACCATGTCCCTGACCTTGACCCTTACTCAAAACCTAACCCTAACCCTGACCCAAACCCTAACCCAAACCCTTAATTAGGGTTAACCCTAACCCTAACCCTAACCCTAACCCTAACCCTAACCCAAACCCTAACCCTAACCCAAACCCTAACCCAAACCCTTAAATAGGGTTTAGGTTAGGGTTAGGGTTTAGGTTAGGGTTAGTGTTAGTGTTTGGGTTAGGGTTTGGGTTAGGGTTAGGGTTAGGGTTAGGGTTAGGGTTAACCCTAATTAGGGTTAGGGTTAGGGTTAGGGTTAGTGTTAGGGTTTGGGTTAGTGTTTAGGTTAGGGTTAGTGTTAGGGTTTGGGTTAGTGTTTAGGTTAGGGTTAGTGTTAGGGTTTGGGTTAGGGTTAGGGTTTGGGTTAGTGTTTAGGTTAGGGTTAGTGTTAGGGTTTGGGTTAGTGTTTAGGTTAGGGTTAGTGTTAGGGTTTGGGTTAGTGTTAAGGTTAGGGTTAGTGTTTAGGTTAGGGTTAGTGTTAGGGTTTGGGTTAGTGTTAAGGTTAGGGTTAGTGTTAGTGTTTGGGTTAGGGTTTGGGTTAGTGTTTAGGTTAGGGTTAGTGTTAGGGTTTGGGTTAGTGTTAAGGTTAGGGTTAGGGTTAGTGTTTGGGTTAGGGTTTGGGTCAAACACTTACCCTAACCCAAATCCCAAATGTGTTAAAATTGTTGATTTGGAGGCCTTACTTTATCTCGGAACGGGTAAGTGTAGAAGGATAACCTATTGCAGTTTCGTGTTAAGTTTTTCACGAACTTCTTAAAAGAAAGAGTTGTGTATGGATGGGGGTCCGGTTATGATGTTTGAAAAAAAAAAAAAAATAATAATCTTTCAATTATCATGCAGTGAGGTCGGAGAGTGCGGCCGTACACTTCAGTGATACCAATACGTTTTCATCCTCTAGATCGCCTTTCCATCTTTTAGGAACAGTTAACTTTAAGAAGATATCTCTATTCAAATTCATTCTACATCTGTTTGAAGATTGAAGTCGAAGGCAATTTTCATACTCTGTACTTAGAAATATTTTTAAATAACCCAAACCCAAACACTAACACTAACACTAACCCTAACCTAAACGCTAACCCTAACCCTAACCCTAACCCTAACCCTAACCCTAACCCTTCTCACGCATGCGCAGTCACAGAAAAGGGCAGACATGCGCAGAAGTGAAAAAGGGCACCTCACAAATCTCGTCAAAGTATACTACCATGTCCCTGACCTTGACCCTTACTCAAAACCTAACCCTAACCCTGACCCAAACCCTAACCCAAACCCTTAATTAGGGTTAACCCTAACCCTAACCCTAACCCTAACCCTAACCCTAACCCAAACCCTAACCCTAACCCAAACCCTAACCCAAACCCTTAAATAGGGTTTAGGTTAGGGTTAGGGTTTAGGTTAGGGTTAGTGTTAGTGTTTGGGTTAGGGTTTGGGTTAGGGTTAGGGTTAGGGTTAGGGTTAGGGTTAACCCTAATTAGGGTTAGGGTTAGGGTTAGGGTTAGTGTTAGGGTTTGGGTTAGTGTTTAGGTTAGGGTTAGTGTTAGGGTTTGGGTTAGTGTTTAGGTTAGGGTTAGTGTTAGGGTTTGGGTTAGGGTTTGGGTTAGTGTTTAGGTTAGGGTTAGTGTTAGGGTTTGGGTTAGTGTTTAGGTTAGGGTTAGTGTTAGGGTTTGGGTTAGTGTTAAGGTTAGGGTTAGTGTTTAGGTTAGGGTTAGTGTTAGGGTTTGGGTTAGTGTTAAGGTTAGGGTTAGTGTTAGTGTTTGGGTTAGGGTTTGGGTTAGTGTTTAGGTTAGGGTTAGTGTTAGGGTTTGGGTTAGTGTTAAGGTTAGGGTTAGGGTTAGTGTTTGGGTTAGGGTTTGGGTCAAACACTTACCCTAACCCAAATCCCAAATGTGTTAAAATTGTTGATTTGGAGGCCTTACTTTATCTCGGAACGGGTAAGTGTAGAAGGATAACCTATTGCAGTTTCGTGTTAAGTTTTTCACGAACTTCTTAAAAGAAAGAGTTGTGTATGGATGGGGGTCCGGTTATGATGTTTGAAAAAAAAAAAAAAATAATAATCTTTCAATTATCATGCAGTGAGGTCGGAGAGTGCGGCCGTACACTTCAGTGATACCAATACGTTTTCATCCTCTAGATCGCCTTTCCATCTTTTAGGAACAGTTAACTTTAAGAAGATATCTCTATTCAAATTCATTCTACATCTGTTTGAAGATTGAAGTCGAAGGCAATTTTCATACTCTGTACTTAGAAATATTTTTAAATAACCCAAACCCAAACACTAACACTAACACTAACCCTAACCTAAACGCTAACCCTAACCCTAACCCTAACCCTAACCCTAACCCTAACCCTTCTCACGCATGCGCAGTCACAGAAAAGGGCAGACATGCGCAGAAGTGAAAAAGGGCACCTCACAAATCTCGTCAAAGTATACTACCATGTCCCTGACCTTGACCCTTACTCAAAACCTAACCCTAACCCTGACCCAAACCCTAACCCAAACCCTTAATTAGGGTTAACCCTAACCCTAACCCTAACCCTAACCCTAACCCTAACCCAAACCCTAACCCTAACCCAAACCCTAACCCAAACCCTTAAATAGGGTTTAGGTTAGGGTTAGGGTTTAGGTTAGGGTTAGTGTTAGTGTTTGGGTTAGGGTTTGGGTTAGGGTTAGGGTTAGGGTTAGGGTTAGGGTTAACCCTAATTAGGGTTAGGGTTAGGGTTAGGGTTAGTGTTAGGGTTTGGGTTAGTGTTTAGGTTAGGGTTAGTGTTAGGGTTTGGGTTAGTGTTTAGGTTAGGGTTAGTGTTAGGGTTTGGGTTAGGGTTTGGGTTAGTGTTTAGGTTAGGGTTAGTGTTAGGGTTTGGGTTAGTGTTTAGGTTAGGGTTAGTGTTAGGGTTTGGGTTAGTGTTAAGGTTAGGGTTAGTGTTTAGGTTAGGGTTAGTGTTAGGGTTTGGGTTAGTGTTAAGGTTAGGGTTAGTGTTAGTGTTTGGGTTAGGGTTTGGGTTAGTGTTTAGGTTAGGGTTAGTGTTAGGGTTTGGGTTAGTGTTAAGGTTAGGGTTAGGGTTAGTGTTTGGGTTAGGGTTTGGGTCAAACACTTACCCTAACCCAAATCCCAAATGTGTTAAAATTGTTGATTTGGAGGCCTTACTTTATCTCGGAACGGGTAAGTGTAGAAGGATAACCTATTGCAGTTTCGTGTTAAGTTTTTCACGAACTTCTTAAAAGAAAGAGTTGTGTATGGATGGGGGTCCGGTTATGATGTTTGAAAAAAAAAAAAAAATAATAATCTTTCAATTATCATGCAGTGAGGTCGGAGAGTGCGGCCGTACACTTCAGTGATACCAATACGTTTTCATCCTCTAGATCGCCTTTCCATCTTTTAGGAACAGTTAACTTTAAGAAGATATCTCTATTCAAATTCATTCTACATCTGTTTGAAGATTGAAGTCGAAGGCAATTTTCATACTCTGTACTTAGAAATATTTTTAAATAACCCAAACCCAAACACTAACACTAACACTAACCCTAACCTAAACGCTAACCCTAACCCTAACCCTAACCCTAACCCTAACCCTAACCCTTCTCACGCATGCGCAGTCACAGAAAAGGGCAGACATGCGCAGAAGTGAAAAAGGGCACCTCACAAATCTCGTCAAAGTATACTACCATGTCCCTGACCTTGACCCTTACTCAAAACCTAACCCTAACCCTGACCCAAACCCTAACCCAAACCCTTAATTAGGGTTAACCCTAACCCTAACCCTAACCCTAACCCTAACCCTAACCCAAACCCTAACCCTAACCCAAACCCTAACCCAAACCCTTAAATAGGGTTTAGGTTAGGGTTAGGGTTTAGGTTAGGGTTAGTGTTAGTGTTTGGGTTAGGGTTTGGGTTAGGGTTAGGGTTAGGGTTAGGGTTAGGGTTAACCCTAATTAGGGTTAGGGTTAGGGTTAGGGTTAGTGTTAGGGTTTGGGTTAGTGTTTAGGTTAGGGTTAGTGTTAGGGTTTGGGTTAGTGTTTAGGTTAGGGTTAGTGTTAGGGTTTGGGTTAGGGTTTGGGTTAGTGTTTAGGTTAGGGTTAGTGTTAGGGTTTGGGTTAGTGTTTAGGTTAGGGTTAGTGTTAGGGTTTGGGTTAGTGTTAAGGTTAGGGTTAGTGTTTAGGTTAGGGTTAGTGTTAGGGTTTGGGTTAGTGTTAAGGTTAGGGTTAGTGTTAGTGTTTGGGTTAGGGTTTGGGTTAGTGTTTAGGTTAGGGTTAGTGTTAGGGTTTGGGTTAGTGTTAAGGTTAGGGTTAGGGTTAGTGTTTGGGTTAGGGTTTGGGTCAAACACTTACCCTAACCCAAATCCCAAATGTGTTAAAATTGTTGATTTGGAGGCCTTACTTTATCTCGGAACGGGTAAGTGTAGAAGGATAACCTATTGCAGTTTCGTGTTAAGTTTTTCACGAACTTCTTAAAAGAAAGAGTTGTGTATGGATGGGGGTCCGGTTATGATGTTTGAAAAAAAAAAAAAAATAATAATCTTTCAATTATCATGCAGTGAGGTCGGAGAGTGCGGCCGTACACTTCAGTGATACCAATACGTTTTCATCCTCTAGATCGCCTTTCCATCTTTTAGGAACAGTTAACTTTAAGAAGATATCTCTATTCAAATTCATTCTACATCTGTTTGAAGATTGAAGTCGAAGGCAATTTTCATACTCTGTACTTAGAAATATTTTTAAATAACCCAAACCCAAACACTAACACTAACACTAACCCTAACCTAAACGCTAACCCTAACCCTAACCCTAACCCTAACCCTAACCCTAACCCTTCTCACGCATGCGCAGTCACAGAAAAGGGCAGACATGCGCAGAAGTGAAAAAGGGCACCTCACAAATCTCGTCAAAGTATACTACCATGTCCCTGACCTTGACCCTTACTCAAAACCTAACCCTAACCCTGACCCAAACCCTAACCCAAACCCTTAATTAGGGTTAACCCTAACCCTAACCCTAACCCTAACCCTAACCCTAACCCAAACCCTAACCCTAACCCAAACCCTAACCCAAACCCTTAAATAGGGTTTAGGTTAGGGTTAGGGTTTAGGTTAGGGTTAGTGTTAGTGTTTGGGTTAGGGTTTGGGTTAGGGTTAGGGTTAGGGTTAGGGTTAGGGTTAACCCTAATTAGGGTTAGGGTTAGGGTTAGGGTTAGTGTTAGGGTTTGGGTTAGTGTTTAGGTTAGGGTTAGTGTTAGGGTTTGGGTTAGTGTTTAGGTTAGGGTTAGTGTTAGGGTTTGGGTTAGGGTTTGGGTTAGTGTTTAGGTTAGGGTTAGTGTTAGGGTTTGGGTTAGTGTTTAGGTTAGGGTTAGTGTTAGGGTTTGGGTTAGTGTTAAGGTTAGGGTTAGTGTTTAGGTTAGGGTTAGTGTTAGGGTTTGGGTTAGTGTTAAGGTTAGGGTTAGTGTTAGTGTTTGGGTTAGGGTTTGGGTTAGTGTTTAGGTTAGGGTTAGTGTTAGGGTTTGGGTTAGTGTTAAGGTTAGGGTTAGGGTTAGTGTTTGGGTTAGGGTTTGGGTCAAACACTTACCCTAACCCAAATCCCAAATGTGTTAAAATTGTTGATTTGGAGGCCTTACTTTATCTCGGAACGGGTAAGTGTAGAAGGATAACCTATTGCAGTTTCGTGTTAAGTTTTTCACGAACTTCTTAAAAGAAAGAGTTGTGTATGGATGGGGGTCCGGTTATGATGTTTGAAAAAAAAAAAAAAATAATAATCTTTCAATTATCATGCAGTGAGGTCGGAGAGTGCGGCCGTACACTTCAGTGATACCAATACGTTTTCATCCTCTAGATCGCCTTTCCATCTTTTAGGAACAGTTAACTTTAAGAAGATATCTCTATTCAAATTCATTCTACATCTGTTTGAAGATTGAAGTCGAAGGCAATTTTCATACTCTGTACTTAGAAATATTTTTAAATAACCCAAACCCAAACACTAACACTAACACTAACCCTAACCTAAACGCTAACCCTAACCCTAACCCTAACCCTAACCCTAACCCTAACCCTTCTCACGCATGCGCAGTCACAGAAAAGGGCAGACATGCGCAGAAGTGAAAAAGGGCACCTCACAAATCTCGTCAAAGTATACTACCATGTCCCTGACCTTGACCCTTACTCAAAACCTAACCCTAACCCTGACCCAAACCCTAACCCAAACCCTTAATTAGGGTTAACCCTAACCCTAACCCTAACCCTAACCCTAACCCTAACCCAAACCCTAACCCTAACCCAAACCCTAACCCAAACCCTTAAATAGGGTTTAGGTTAGGGTTAGGGTTTAGGTTAGGGTTAGTGTTAGTGTTTGGGTTAGGGTTTGGGTTAGGGTTAGGGTTAGGGTTAGGGTTAGGGTTAACCCTAATTAGGGTTAGGGTTAGGGTTAGGGTTAGTGTTAGGGTTTGGGTTAGTGTTTAGGTTAGGGTTAGTGTTAGGGTTTGGGTTAGTGTTTAGGTTAGGGTTAGTGTTAGGGTTTGGGTTAGGGTTTGGGTTAGTGTTTAGGTTAGGGTTAGTGTTAGGGTTTGGGTTAGTGTTTAGGTTAGGGTTAGTGTTAGGGTTTGGGTTAGTGTTAAGGTTAGGGTTAGTGTTTAGGTTAGGGTTAGTGTTAGGGTTTGGGTTAGTGTTAAGGTTAGGGTTAGTGTTAGTGTTTGGGTTAGGGTTTGGGTTAGTGTTTAGGTTAGGGTTAGTGTTAGGGTTTGGGTTAGTGTTAAGGTTAGGGTTAGGGTTAGTGTTTGGGTTAGGGTTTGGGTCAAACACTTACCCTAACCCAAATCCCAAATGTGTTAAAATTGTTGATTTGGAGGCCTTACTTTATCTCGGAACGGGTAAGTGTAGAAGGATAACCTATTGCAGTTTCGTGTTAAGTTTTTCACGAACTTCTTAAAAGAAAGAGTTGTGTATGGATGGGGGTCCGGTTATGATGTTTGAAAAAAAAAAAAAAATAATAATCTTTCAATTATCATGCAGTGAGGTCGGAGAGTGCGGCCGTACACTTCAGTGATACCAATACGTTTTCATCCTCTAGATCGCCTTTCCATCTTTTAGGAACAGTTAACTTTAAGAAGATATCTCTATTCAAATTCATTCTACATCTGTTTGAAGATTGAAGTCGAAGGCAATTTTCATACTCTGTACTTAGAAATATTTTTAAATAACCCAAACCCAAACACTAACACTAACACTAACCCTAACCTAAACGCTAACCCTAACCCTAACCCTAACCCTAACCCTAACCCTAACCCTTCTCACGCATGCGCAGTCACAGAAAAGGGCAGACATGCGCAGAAGTGAAAAAGGGCACCTCACAAATCTCGTCAAAGTATACTACCATGTCCCTGACCTTGACCCTTACTCAAAACCTAACCCTAACCCTGACCCAAACCCTAACCCAAACCCTTAATTAGGGTTAACCCTAACCCTAACCCTAACCCTAACCCTAACCCTAACCCAAACCCTAACCCTAACCCAAACCCTAACCCAAACCCTTAAATAGGGTTTAGGTTAGGGTTAGGGTTTAGGTTAGGGTTAGTGTTAGTGTTTGGGTTAGGGTTTGGGTTAGGGTTAGGGTTAGGGTTAGGGTTAGGGTTAACCCTAATTAGGGTTAGGGTTAGGGTTAGGGTTAGTGTTAGGGTTTGGGTTAGTGTTTAGGTTAGGGTTAGTGTTAGGGTTTGGGTTAGTGTTTAGGTTAGGGTTAGTGTTAGGGTTTGGGTTAGGGTTTGGGTTAGTGTTTAGGTTAGGGTTAGTGTTAGGGTTTGGGTTAGTGTTTAGGTTAGGGTTAGTGTTAGGGTTTGGGTTAGTGTTAAGGTTAGGGTTAGTGTTTAGGTTAGGGTTAGTGTTAGGGTTTGGGTTAGTGTTAAGGTTAGGGTTAGTGTTAGTGTTTGGGTTAGGGTTTGGGTTAGTGTTTAGGTTAGGGTTAGTGTTAGGGTTTGGGTTAGTGTTAAGGTTAGGGTTAGGGTTAGTGTTTGGGTTAGGGTTTGGGTCAAACACTTACCCTAACCCAAATCCCAAATGTGTTAAAATTGTTGATTTGGAGGCCTTACTTTATCTCGGAACGGGTAAGTGTAGAAGGATAACCTATTGCAGTTTCGTGTTAAGTTTTTCACGAACTTCTTAAAAGAAAGAGTTGTGTATGGATGGGGGTCCGGTTATGATGTTTGAAAAAAAAAAAAAAATAATAATCTTTCAATTATCATGCAGTGAGGTCGGAGAGTGCGGCCGTACACTTCAGTGATACCAATACGTTTTCATCCTCTAGATCGCCTTTCCATCTTTTAGGAACAGTTAACTTTAAGAAGATATCTCTATTCAAATTCATTCTACATCTGTTTGAAGATTGAAGTCGAAGGCAATTTTCATACTCTGTACTTAGAAATATTTTTAAATAACCCAAACCCAAACACTAACACTAACACTAACCCTAACCTAAACGCTAACCCTAACCCTAACCCTAACCCTAACCCTAACCCTAACCCTTCTCACGCATGCGCAGTCACAGAAAAGGGCAGACATGCGCAGAAGTGAAAAAGGGCACCTCACAAATCTCGTCAAAGTATACTACCATGTCCCTGACCTTGACCCTTACTCAAAACCTAACCCTAACCCTGACCCAAACCCTAACCCAAACCCTTAATTAGGGTTAACCCTAACCCTAACCCTAACCCTAACCCTAACCCTAACCCAAACCCTAACCCTAACCCAAACCCTAACCCAAACCCTTAAATAGGGTTTAGGTTAGGGTTAGGGTTTAGGTTAGGGTTAGTGTTAGTGTTTGGGTTAGGGTTTGGGTTAGGGTTAGGGTTAGGGTTAGGGTTAGGGTTAACCCTAATTAGGGTTAGGGTTAGGGTTAGGGTTAGTGTTAGGGTTTGGGTTAGTGTTTAGGTTAGGGTTAGTGTTAGGGTTTGGGTTAGTGTTTAGGTTAGGGTTAGTGTTAGGGTTTGGGTTAGGGTTTGGGTTAGTGTTTAGGTTAGGGTTAGTGTTAGGGTTTGGGTTAGTGTTTAGGTTAGGGTTAGTGTTAGGGTTTGGGTTAGTGTTAAGGTTAGGGTTAGTGTTTAGGTTAGGGTTAGTGTTAGGGTTTGGGTTAGTGTTAAGGTTAGGGTTAGTGTTAGTGTTTGGGTTAGGGTTTGGGTTAGTGTTTAGGTTAGGGTTAGTGTTAGGGTTTGGGTTAGTGTTAAGGTTAGGGTTAGGGTTAGTGTTTGGGTTAGGGTTTGGGTCAAACACTTACCCTAACCCAAATCCCAAATGTGTTAAAATTGTTGATTTGGAGGCCTTACTTTATCTCGGAACGGGTAAGTGTAGAAGGATAACCTATTGCAGTTTCGTGTTAAGTTTTTCACGAACTTCTTAAAAGAAAGAGTTGTGTATGGATGGGGGTCCGGTTATGATGTTTGAAAAAAAAAAAAAAATAATAATCTTTCAATTATCATGCAGTGAGGTCGGAGAGTGCGGCCGTACACTTCAGTGATACCAATACGTTTTCATCCTCTAGATCGCCTTTCCATCTTTTAGGAACAGTTAACTTTAAGAAGATATCTCTATTCAAATTCATTCTACATCTGTTTGAAGATTGAAGTCGAAGGCAATTTTCATACTCTGTACTTAGAAATATTTTTAAATAACCCAAACCCAAACACTAACACTAACACTAACCCTAACCTAAACGCTAACCCTAACCCTAACCCTAACCCTAACCCTAACCCTAACCCTTCTCACGCATGCGCAGTCACAGAAAAGGGCAGACATGCGCAGAAGTGAAAAAGGGCACCTCACAAATCTCGTCAAAGTATACTACCATGTCCCTGACCTTGACCCTTACTCAAAACCTAACCCTAACCCTGACCCAAACCCTAACCCAAACCCTTAATTAGGGTTAACCCTAACCCTAACCCTAACCCTAACCCTAACCCTAACCCAAACCCTAACCCTAACCCAAACCCTAACCCAAACCCTTAAATAGGGTTTAGGTTAGGGTTAGGGTTTAGGTTAGGGTTAGTGTTAGTGTTTGGGTTAGGGTTTGGGTTAGGGTTAGGGTTAGGGTTAGGGTTAGGGTTAACCCTAATTAGGGTTAGGGTTAGGGTTAGGGTTAGTGTTAGGGTTTGGGTTAGTGTTTAGGTTAGGGTTAGTGTTAGGGTTTGGGTTAGTGTTTAGGTTAGGGTTAGTGTTAGGGTTTGGGTTAGGGTTTGGGTTAGTGTTTAGGTTAGGGTTAGTGTTAGGGTTTGGGTTAGTGTTTAGGTTAGGGTTAGTGTTAGGGTTTGGGTTAGTGTTAAGGTTAGGGTTAGTGTTTAGGTTAGGGTTAGTGTTAGGGTTTGGGTTAGTGTTAAGGTTAGGGTTAGTGTTAGTGTTTGGGTTAGGGTTTGGGTTAGTGTTTAGGTTAGGGTTAGTGTTAGGGTTTGGGTTAGTGTTAAGGTTAGGGTTAGGGTTAGTGTTTGGGTTAGGGTTTGGGTCAAACACTTACCCTAACCCAAATCCCAAATGTGTTAAAATTGTTGATTTGGAGGCCTTACTTTATCTCGGAACGGGTAAGTGTAGAAGGATAACCTATTGCAGTTTCGTGTTAAGTTTTTCACGAACTTCTTAAAAGAAAGAGTTGTGTATGGATGGGGGTCCGGTTATGATGTTTGAAAAAAAAAAAAAAATAATAATCTTTCAATTATCATGCAGTGAGGTCGGAGAGTGCGGCCGTACACTTCAGTGATACCAATACGTTTTCATCCTCTAGATCGCCTTTCCATCTTTTAGGAACAGTTAACTTTAAGAAGATATCTCTATTCAAATTCATTCTACATCTGTTTGAAGATTGAAGTCGAAGGCAATTTTCATACTCTGTACTTAGAAATATTTTTAAATAACCCAAACCCAAACACTAACACTAACACTAACCCTAACCTAAACGCTAACCCTAACCCTAACCCTAACCCTAACCCTAACCCTAACCCTTCTCACGCATGCGCAGTCACAGAAAAGGGCAGACATGCGCAGAAGTGAAAAAGGGCACCTCACAAATCTCGTCAAAGTATACTACCATGTCCCTGACCTTGACCCTTACTCAAAACCTAACCCTAACCCTGACCCAAACCCTAACCCAAACCCTTAATTAGGGTTAACCCTAACCCTAACCCTAACCCTAACCCTAACCCTAACCCAAACCCTAACCCTAACCCAAACCCTAACCCAAACCCTTAAATAGGGTTTAGGTTAGGGTTAGGGTTTAGGTTAGGGTTAGTGTTAGTGTTTGGGTTAGGGTTTGGGTTAGGGTTAGGGTTAGGGTTAGGGTTAGGGTTAACCCTAATTAGGGTTAGGGTTAGGGTTAGGGTTAGTGTTAGGGTTTGGGTTAGTGTTTAGGTTAGGGTTAGTGTTAGGGTTTGGGTTAGTGTTTAGGTTAGGGTTAGTGTTAGGGTTTGGGTTAGGGTTTGGGTTAGTGTTTAGGTTAGGGTTAGTGTTAGGGTTTGGGTTAGTGTTTAGGTTAGGGTTAGTGTTAGGGTTTGGGTTAGTGTTAAGGTTAGGGTTAGTGTTTAGGTTAGGGTTAGTGTTAGGGTTTGGGTTAGTGTTAAGGTTAGGGTTAGTGTTAGTGTTTGGGTTAGGGTTTGGGTTAGTGTTTAGGTTAGGGTTAGTGTTAGGGTTTGGGTTAGTGTTAAGGTTAGGGTTAGGGTTAGTGTTTGGGTTAGGGTTTGGGTCAAACACTTACCCTAACCCAAATCCCAAATGTGTTAAAATTGTTGATTTGGAGGCCTTACTTTATCTCGGAACGGGTAAGTGTAGAAGGATAACCTATTGCAGTTTCGTGTTAAGTTTTTCACGAACTTCTTAAAAGAAAGAGTTGTGTATGGATGGGGGTCCGGTTATGATGTTTGAAAAAAAAAAAAAAATAATAATCTTTCAATTATCATGCAGTGAGGTCGGAGAGTGCGGCCGTACACTTCAGTGATACCAATACGTTTTCATCCTCTAGATCGCCTTTCCATCTTTTAGGAACAGTTAACTTTAAGAAGATATCTCTATTCAAATTCATTCTACATCTGTTTGAAGATTGAAGTCGAAGGCAATTTTCATACTCTGTACTTAGAAATATTTTTAAATAACCCAAACCCAAACACTAACACTAACACTAACCCTAACCTAAACGCTAACCCTAACCCTAACCCTAACCCTAACCCTAACCCTAACCCTTCTCACGCATGCGCAGTCACAGAAAAGGGCAGACATGCGCAGAAGTGAAAAAGGGCACCTCACAAATCTCGTCAAAGTATACTACCATGTCCCTGACCTTGACCCTTACTCAAAACCTAACCCTAACCCTGACCCAAACCCTAACCCAAACCCTTAATTAGGGTTAACCCTAACCCTAACCCTAACCCTAACCCTAACCCTAACCCAAACCCTAACCCTAACCCAAACCCTAACCCAAACCCTTAAATAGGGTTTAGGTTAGGGTTAGGGTTTAGGTTAGGGTTAGTGTTAGTGTTTGGGTTAGGGTTTGGGTTAGGGTTAGGGTTAGGGTTAGGGTTAGGGTTAACCCTAATTAGGGTTAGGGTTAGGGTTAGGGTTAGTGTTAGGGTTTGGGTTAGTGTTTAGGTTAGGGTTAGTGTTAGGGTTTGGGTTAGTGTTTAGGTTAGGGTTAGTGTTAGGGTTTGGGTTAGGGTTTGGGTTAGTGTTTAGGTTAGGGTTAGTGTTAGGGTTTGGGTTAGTGTTTAGGTTAGGGTTAGTGTTAGGGTTTGGGTTAGTGTTAAGGTTAGGGTTAGTGTTTAGGTTAGGGTTAGTGTTAGGGTTTGGGTTAGTGTTAAGGTTAGGGTTAGTGTTAGTGTTTGGGTTAGGGTTTGGGTTAGTGTTTAGGTTAGGGTTAGTGTTAGGGTTTGGGTTAGTGTTAAGGTTAGGGTTAGGGTTAGTGTTTGGGTTAGGGTTTGGGTCAAACACTTACCCTAACCCAAATCCCAAATGTGTTAAAATTGTTGATTTGGAGGCCTTACTTTATCTCGGAACGGGTAAGTGTAGAAGGATAACCTATTGCAGTTTCGTGTTAAGTTTTTCACGAACTTCTTAAAAGAAAGAGTTGTGTATGGATGGGGGTCCGGTTATGATGTTTGAAAAAAAAAAAAAATAATAATCTTTCAATTATCATGCAGTGAGGTCGGAGAGTGCGGCCGTACACTTCAGTGATACCAATACGTTTTCATCCTCTAGATCGCCTTTCCATCTTTTAGGAACAGTTAACTTTAAGAAGATATCTCTATTCAAATTCATTCTACATCTGTTTGAAGATTGAAGTCGAAGGCAATTTTCATACTCTGTACTTAGAAATATTTTTAAATAACCCAAACCCAAACACTAACACTAACACTAACCCTAACCTAAACGCTAACCCTAACCCTAACCCTAACCCTAACCCTAACCCTAACCCTTCTCACGCATGCGCAGTCACAGAAAAGGGCAGACATGCGCAGAAGTGAAAAAGGGCACCTCACAAATCTCGTCAAAGTATACTACCATGTCCCTGACCTTGACCCTTACTCAAAACCTAACCCTAACCCTGACCCAAACCCTAACCCAAACCCTTAATTAGGGTTAACCCTAACCCTAACCCTAACCCTAACCCTAACCCTAACCCAAACCCTAACCCTAACCCAAACCCTAACCCAAACCCTTAAATAGGGTTTAGGTTAGGGTTAGGGTTTAGGTTAGGGTTAGTGTTAGTGTTTGGGTTAGGGTTTGGGTTAGGGTTAGGGTTAGGGTTAGGGTTAGGGTTAACCCTAATTAGGGTTAGGGTTAGGGTTAGGGTTAGTGTTAGGGTTTGGGTAGTGTTTAGGTTAGGGTTAGTGTTAGGGTTTGGGTTAGTGTTTAGGTTAGGGTTAGTGTTAGGGTTTGGGTTAGGGTTTGGGTTAGTGTTTAGGTTAGGGTAGTGTTAGGGTTTGGGTTAGTGTTTAGGTTAGGGTTAGTGTTAGGGTTTGGGTTAGTGTTAAGGTTAGGGTTAGTGTTTAGGTTAGGGTTAGTGTTAGGGTTTGGGTTAGTGTTAAGGTTAGGGTTAGTGTTAGTGTTTGGGTTAGGGTTTGGGTTAGTGTTTAGGTTAGGGTTAGTGTTAGGGTTTGGGTTAGTGTTAAGGTTAGGGTTAGGGTTAGTGTTTGGGTTAGGGTTTGGGTCAAACACTTACCCTAACCCAAATCCCAAATGTGTTAAAATTGTTGATTTGGAGGCCTTACTTTATCTCGGAACGGGTAAGTGTAGAAGGATAACCTATTGCAGTTTCGTGTTAAGTTTTCACGAACTTCTTAAAAGAAAGAGTTGTGTATGGATGGGGGTCCGGTTATGATGTTTGAAAAAAAAAAAAAAATAATAATCTTTCAATTATCATGCAGTGAGGTCGGAGAGTGCGGCCCGTACACTTCAGTGATACCAATACGTTTTCATCCTCTAGATCGCCTTTCCATCTTTTAGGAACAGTTAACTTTAAGAAGATTATCTCTATTCAAATTCATTCTACATCTGTTTGAAGATTGAAGTCGAAGGCAATTTTCATACTCTGTACTTAGAAATATTTTTTAAATAACCCAAACCCAAACACTAACACTAACACTAACCCTAACCTAAACGCTAACCCTAACCCTAACCCTAACCCTAACCCTAACCCTAACCCTTCTCACGCATGCGCAGTCACAGAAAAGGGCAGACATGCGCAGAAGTGAAAAAGGGCACCTCACAAATCTCGTCAAAGTATACTACCATGTCCTGACCTTGACCCTTACTCAAAACCTAACCCTAACCCTGACCCAAACCCTAACCCAAACCCTTAATTAGGGTTAACCCTAACCCTAACCCTAACCCTAACCCTAACCCTAACCCAAACCCTAACCCTAACCAAACCCTAACCCAAACCCTTAAATAGGGTTTAGGTTAGGGTTAGGGTTTAGGTTAGGGTTAGTGTTAGTGTTTGGGTTAGGGTTTGGGTTAGGGTTAGGGTTAGGGTTAGGGTTAGGGTTAACCCTAATTAGGGTTAGGGTTAGGGTTAGGGTTAGTGTTAGGGTTTGGGTTAGTGTTTAGGTTAGGGTTAGTGTTAGGGTTTGGGTTAGTGTTTAGGTTAGGGTTAGTGTTAGGGTTTGGGTTAGGGTTTGGGTTAGTGTTTAGGTTAGGGTTAGTGTTAGGGTTTGGGTTAGTGTTTAGGTTAGGGTTAGTGTTAGGGTTTGGGTTAGTGTTAAGGTTAGGTTAGTGTTTAGGTTAGGGTTAGTGTAGGGTTTGGGTTAGTGTTAAGGTTAGGGTTAGTGTTAGTGTTTGGGTTAGGGTTTGGGTTAGTGTTTAGGTTAGGGTTAGTGTTAGGTTTGGGTTAGTGTTAAGGTTAGGGTTAGGTTAGTGTTTGGTTAGGGTTTGGGTCAAACACTTACCCTAACCCAAATCCCAAATGTGTTAAAATTGTTGATTTGGAGGCCTTACTTTATCTCGGAACGGGTAAGTGTAGAAGGATAACCTATTGCAGTTTCGTGTTAAGTTTTTCACGAACTTCTTAAAAGAAAGAGTTGTGTATGGATGGGGGTCCGGTTA